>NC_141033.1:23802500-24105000 GCF_052040795.2 Danio rerio
AAAAATGGAAGGTGAATAATAATAGCTGTCTTG
The DNA here is from genome assembly GCF_052040795.2 of Danio rerio. Classification (NCBI taxonomy): domain Eukaryota; kingdom Metazoa; phylum Chordata; class Actinopteri; order Cypriniformes; family Danionidae; genus Danio; species Danio rerio. The sequence goes on from NC_141033.1 coordinate 23,802,534, forward strand.
GAGTGAAACTTTGATGGATCTGATCTGTGTGGTTGAGTATATATCCATATTTCACTCATGAGTTGAGTCAAGCATCAAACTGTAAGTCAAAGCTCCTGAAGCAAGAAGGGGTGTGTGTAGAACAGCCCAGCCATTTCAATAAAACACATGATACAATGAGCGAGCCACTGACAGAAGAAAAATCAAACAATGATGTAGTGACATTTAAGTGCACCAGTAATTATTTTATCTCCCAGGAAAATAACTATGGGCTGTCTTGGCTGTCAGAGCATATTCTTACAGATGATGGGTGATGTGTTCGCATGCGAATGAGTCTGCTTGTGTTTGTTTATGTAAATAAATAACCCCGTAGCCCATTGTATTATGTATTCTCATCTAAATATGCTGCCCCCTACAGGAGAAGGAGGGAAAAGCTCCAGGCACATTTGAAGGAGAGTCGAAGCCTGAAAAACTACAACCTCAACTCTTCCAGCTTGGCCAGTAAACCCAATCTTAGGCCTCAGCATGTCCTGCAGCTCCAGAAAGTAGGCACTTCTGACTTTTTTTTAATACCTATTATTGTTTATTTCTGTTTAGATAGCATATGGATATTCTTGAGCTGGGTTGCAGTTATATCTTGCCATCAGCCACAGATTTGTTTTTGTTTTTTGTTTGGTTTTGTTGCCTGAGATATCCATGAATGTGATATATGCACACAGACTTTTAATTTTCAGCCAGCCAGCCCCAGGGTTTCTTTCTATTTATAATGGTGTCTTTCCATTATAAAACCACCATGTTTAAGGTCAGTTTAAAAAAAAAAAGTGATCTTTACTGCCTGATAGATATACGATATGAAGTAGGTCTCATTCTAGACAAATAGCAATGTCTTTAAAATATGACAAATTGTTTTACCATAGTATTTTCAATGGAGTTTCTGCATTCGCCAGCTGAAGCAGATAGCACTTACACGGTCTTTCATCTTGTTTTTCACTTAAACCAATAAATGAATGCTCAACGCTATTAAACTGAACGTATTTAAATGACATTACAGCATCAATGCTGTAAAAGGAACCTGAAATTGAAAAAAACCACATTAAGCTTTCACTGAAAGTTTATCATTGGCTGAAAAACACTACCTGTGCATAAAGTCCATTGATAGTTAATTTAGTGATTGATTAAAAATACTGAAATATTACTTTATGGTTGAATATTTCATGTGAAATAAATGTGTCAGTTTGTAAGCTATCCATTCATCATATTAGCTTAGCTGGCTAACTTAGCTTATAACCTGCACAAATATTCAATTGTAAGTTTTGTGTGACTCAATAAGGAGAAGAAAATTGTGTTTAAAATCGGGAAGGAGTTTTCTGATTCTAGACATCTGATTTGATGTGCATGATGGATTTTTAGTGTTGTTTGTATTGTATTTTTACACAAGGAATTTCACTAACATATTTTTACACATTTATTTGTTGATTTTAATCATTTTAAAGTTGAATGACTAAAACATTGGTTCTCAACTAATTATGCCTAAAATTATTCCAAAGAATTCCATGATGCCTTTTTAAATTGTAATGTATGTTTTAGGAGGTCACTGAATCTGTCTATGAAGTTTCAGCAGTTACCCCATTCAACATTTTTAAAAGTGCATTTTTAGGAGGAACCAAAATGACTGTTTTGTGTCTATCTTTACATTTTAATGAGTTGATCTTTCCCCCTTTCCAAAAAAAGAACAGTGTCTTTACAGCTTGTGCTTTACTTATTCTAGCAACAACAGTCAAAGATTTGTTTTTCTGAGTGTACAGGCATAAAGCATATGCACAGAACATTGGCTGTCAGAGTCACTTTACATTACATGTTCTTTTTTTTTTTTTTGTCTACTGTCAAATACACAGATGGTTATGTAAACACACAAGCATGCATATGGATTTGAGCACTTACAAGCATACACACAATAAACCACAAAATGTTGGTTATTTCTATGAAAGCATGTGTGTGCCTGTAACAGCGTGTCTGTTGGAAAAAAAGTTTATACTGGGAAAAAAAGTAAAATTAATTAATCATTTTTCTTTATGATGATTATCTGAAATTCAGAAATCTTGTCTGATCAAGAAAATTGTTCATATTAAGTTCTTAGCAATTCACAATACTATTCTGAAATTAAGTTTTTGATATATTTATAGTAGGACATTTACAAATTCTCTTAATGAAACATAATCTTCCCCTAATATTCTAATGATTTTTGGCATAAAAATAAATCAATTATTTTAACTCGGGTGTCACGGCGGCGCAGTGGGTAGCACGATCGCCTCACAGCAAGAAGGTTGCTGGTTTGAGCCCTTCTGGGTCAGTTGGCAATTCTGTGTGGAGTTTGCATGTTCTCCCTGTCTTTGCGTAAGTTTCCTCCTAGTGCTCCGGTTTCCCCCACGATCTAAAGACATGTGGTATAGGTGAATATTACAAGCTTAATTGTCAATAGTGTATGTGTGTGAATGAGAGTGAATAGATGTTTTCCATAGTTGGGTTGTGGCTGGAAGGGCTTCCGCTGTGTAAAACATAAGCCGGATAAGTTGGCGGTTCATTCCGCTGTGGCGGCCCCAGAATAATAAAGGGACAAATAAAGCCAAAAAGAAAATGAATGAATGAAAGAATTGTAACTCATACAGTGTATTTTTTGGCTATTGATAAATATATTCCCATGCAATATAACACTTTTTTCTTATCCCATAAGATTTTGTCATCAGGGTAAATTGTTACAGTTTACTTTAATTTTACAGTTTGTTTTTAAGTAAGGGCATTCAAATTGTCTGACAAAAATTGATTAGAAATGAGAGCAGCTGACACTTTGCAGCGCTTGGCTCACTATAACAAGGCTCTGTCACGGCTATTCAGGCTGTGTGAGTCTCAGAGGACAGCCTCGCTAATAATGCTAGTCATGCTAGTCCATCATTGATGGTTTGTGATTACTGCATCATTCTGTCTTTCCAGCACAGATGCCAGTCCTGTGTCTTACACAATGTAGACCATCTCTCTGCATTCTGTGTGGAGATTTAGTTAATATTCATCCCTTTCTCAATCGCTCCAACTAGCAGATCCATCACAGATAAGCCGATACAGGCTATTTGCATGGCAAACGCAGTGGTAATTTGTATGTCACTCAAACTCAATGTGATGTATAATCGCTACAGCATTCAGACACTGTCACAAGACGTCCAAGCGCAAGCCAAAGCCAGCTTTTGACACATGATGTTGTTAGTCTTTTTCTTTGAGTAATTATATGAATTGCAGTGTATATAGGATGTGAAGGCCCGTATTCATTACAGAAACCACTGGTAGCCATGTCTGTGAAACTAATAAGATTATTAAATGTTTAAAGTTAGCCATAACCTTGTATATAACGCCATTGACTGAAAGTTCAGCCTTACAAACATTATTAATACAGATAATCAGCTGGTGTTTGCCCAGCAAATATGACTTATTTAATGACTATCATGGATGTGAAATATTCGTTTCAAACAGCTGTCATCAGGATGAGCAAGAAGCATAATTCAGAGCTCTCTGAACTCTGTGACATGTCACACACTTACTAAATAACTCCTCACTGACATGGCATTTAAAACAATTACTATGTAGCATGGGACACGTCATCCAGATTGTATAATCCTGAACTAGGTGATGGTTTTGCATGTCATTATTGCTAAATTAAAATATCTATTACACTAGCATCCCCCTCCAGACAGCGCTTCTCAGAAAGCAGCATGTGTTCAGCCTCATGCAACTCTGTTGAAAGCAGATGCGTCAATAACCTTTGAACATAGACATGTGTTAAATCCCAATGAGTTTATTATTGACTATACATCCCATATATTGGACCCTGTTAGCTCATGCTGTGAGGAACTCTCTCTTACAGCTTTTATATGTGCCATTACAGTGTCTGAGGTGGTCTCCGCAATGCAATTTTGAAATAATCTTCAGTAGTGCTGTTTTGTTATGTAGTCTCAATTTTCAGTTCTTTTGTACAGCACTCCTTCCCCCAAATATGATCATTATCTTTCTTAATAAATTTTGCCAGGTGTAAACATCACATTTGCTGGCCTTGTGTGATGCATTTGCTATTCTTAGATTTCAATATCTGTTTGCTGAACTTAATTTGATAAAAGTGTGTTGCTTGTGTGGTGCAAAAATACGAGAGCTTTTAGTGAATTACCCATTAACATGTTTTGTTTTGCTTTGTCATTTTGTGTTGATGCAAAAACATAAATTATGATTAAATGATATAGTTTTATGGAAATGTTATCCTTTATTTATTTTTATTTAGAATTTGTCATTATTCCTAATTTATTTTACGCTAGCACAAGAATTGATAGGACAAAAAAATATCCTCATTATAACTGTAATAATTTTCCTAGAGCCAGTTAAGCAAAAAATGTTTGTTGGCAATGCAATTGACCCTTCGGTAAGCCCCGCCTTCCTTAGTTACTGTTGTTATGCCTGTCAAGCTTTCGTGCCTGGTATGTCTATTACAATATGTAGGCCCCGATGTCAGACATTGCCAGGGATATAATTACTCATTTTTGGCGAACAGGGGAGATATCCGAGAAAGCCAGACAGAAAAGGACTGTAGTATGCATTACAGGGATAAATTCACGACATAATAGGCAACCGATTAGAAAATAATTTAATCAAATTTGAAGCTAGGTTAGCCTAGCCGCTGACCATTCAATAACTTAGTTTATACACAGCAGGACAGGTGAAATTTAAAAATAATATAATAATAACAAATTAAACCGTGATTTCTCTTTTTTTAGCCAAACAGCCCAATAGACTAATTGTTGTGCAATGACATATAGCCTTACTAACCACTGAGGAAAAACACACATGAACACTGCTTCTATATAATTCATTCGCAGAAAGATAAGGCCAGAAAGGGGAAATTGATGGATTTGTGCCAAGTATTAGCATCATTGACCCATAACAATTTACAGTAGATATAACTGTCAGTATGTTTGTGTGATTTTTATACAGTCTATACTAATTTGCAGTTAAGTGGAAAAAAAATTAAATGCAATTCAAAGTATAAATAGCAGAAGTGAACAAATAGTTTTTCCCTACCAGCAAATATTAATCAGACACCAAATATAAAAGCAGACACTAACCTGGTATAACGCCATCACCAATGACAAAATCTCTAAAAGACTGACATTGGTGAATTGTAGCTCTGATATGAACATGAGGGTTATAAATGACTAAAAACTGCTGCGGGTGAAGTATATTGACCGCAAGTGCTCAGTTTGTGATCGCATCTCAGTTTTGTTCTGTTGATATGCAATTTTAAATATTCATAGCTTGAAACAGGTGGAAATATGATTTCTATTAGTATGACTACTGTTGCAAGGGCTTAAACAAAGCAGTGCTCATAATATCAAGTAAGAAAAAAAAGAAAAAGACAAGCATAACCTGCTTTGTATTCTTGTAGGAAACAGTTTAAATTTTTTAACGATAAGAGGTGTTTGAGTTATTGCTGTCTATCACTGAATGTGTCAGGAATATCGAAAACAAAACTAACTTAACCACGCTCTTTTAGCACCTCTCACACAGCTTGATCCATGCTGGCATGTCTCCCCTTGGGTTTTATGTTTTGGAACGGGAAAAAATTTCAACATCCCATCCAAACTTTTAGGATACCGGGTATCAGATTTGCACAATCCATATGTACAATGCTTTGGCTTGTTTCTCTTGCTCAAAAGCTTGACAGGCCTCCTGTGCATAGCTACAGTTGCTAAGCTACGATTGGTGTGTGGCGGTTTTCGGGTGTGGCTTAGCGGCTTAGTCAATTGGAAAGGAAATATTAGTCATTTTTTTAAATGTAAAATTTGTAATATTTTAGCACTTTATTTGCTTTAGGTTTGGCCTGTAAAGAAAAAGTCACTATTTTCCTGCTTTTAGACCAGGGGTGCCCTAGGTTTTTCCAAAGTAGGCCAAAAATCTAACTTGATTGAGGACTGTTGGCCGAATATATACCAAACCATTAGTTATGTTTCGATTTATCAGCCGAAGATTGGTATCGGCCGATAATCACATTTGATGACTCGATCCGTACCTGCCAATCTAGTCGATCTCATAAACTGATAACAGGTGTTTGTTTATTAGTTTACAAACAGAAGAAGATGCACATGTGCTACCGTATATTATTAATAGCCTGCAGCAGCCACAACATGTGAGGAGGTAAATGATGCATGAGAACAGCTAAAATATATACACATGAAGTGGTGCAACTTATTTATACAGTCTATTGGTGCAACTCACATGAGTGATGCAAGTGCAGCCAATGCATATCAAGTGTTGCTGCTGTGAGTGGAGTGATCTCATCCAACCTTATGACCTCTCCCAGATATTCATATCGGCTCTGTGATCCCCAAAACATTAGTTAAAGTACCCAGAAATCATGGCGACGAGAGTAAATGAGCAAGACAACAGATCGTGAGAGGCACATGTAGTGATGTTCGAAGCATTACATTTCTTAAGTTAAATAAATAGAGCAGTAAAAATACTTCTTGTACTATGCAGTAGTTTATAGGCCTATTACCTTTTAGTTAAGAAGTATTAGATGTATAGGTGTGCATTTTAACATCTTATCCATTAAATATGTGCTCCAAACTTTTTTCTTGATTAAGATATGTTAAATTCTTCTTTCATCATTTGCAGTGTTACGAAATTGCATTGTTTGTCATTTTTCTTACCAATTTCTATATCTGTGTTATATTCTTTTCCATAGTTAATCATTTGCTGTCGTGACCCCTGATTAAAAAAAAGGACCAAGCTGAAGTAAAATGAATGAATGAATTATTTTCTGTAAAGCTTCTTCTGCCCATGACGTGTTCACACCTAGCTGGTTATAAGACACGTGTTTAAGATTTTATATGCAGCATCCTTCATTTATTCTCTTAGGTAAGGTGAGATCTTCTCTTAAGGTTCATAGTTAGAGGGAATATGTTCTTAATACATTATAAAGCTTTAAGCATTAGAATCAGTACTCAGCATCGGCCGATTACCATACCAAGCAATCGGAACGAGGTATCAGCTGCAAAAATCTCAATTGGAGCATCCCTACAAACCATATATATTAATTTTGCCATGTATAATTTACAAATTTATTCAGTAATATTTAAAAATAATTAGAAAATGCTGCTTCAAACGAATGCAATTTCATTTTAAACGTTTCATAATGAACTTATTACAGTAAAAACATAAACAATCCCATTTATAGCACAATGGAGTTTCACACTGAATTTGAGCTTCTCCTGCCTTTGGCAGGCCTACTTTGGGCATCTTTGTTTTAGACACTAAATGACGAATCAGTCCAAGTAATATTATGTTGAAGTATTTAATTTAAAGGATTAAATGTGCATAAGAGTTTGTTACTTTGTTCATTGTTTTTTCTTGATTTTTTATTTATTTAGCTAGTTATTTTAGTTGTATTACTGTTTAAAAACTACAATTACATAATTTAAACAAATTGTCATTTTAAGGGTAAAAATCCTTAAAATTGGGACCGATTTTGGTAAAGAAATACGTCAATCCAAGCAATAAAAAATACAAATTGTAATGTGACAATAAGTTTTTGATGAAACCATTTTTTGCCTCTGTAGATTTACTGCTTATGCGAAGTTGTTTTTAAATATTCATGTATATAATGGCAGTATATACAATTATAATGTGTTAGAGTTGTTTTTTGTTTTTTCTAAATATTAAGCCATTTTTGGCTGAATTCACCTGGTTAATTTAACAGCTAAGTAGCGCATTCATGCATGTTTTTTTAAAAGCTTGTTTTTTCTGGAAATGTAGGTGGCTGTGCGTTCGTAAAGAAGGAAAATGCATCTTCAAAGACAAGCTTTCAAAAGACTTCAGATGAAGTCATTTTTGATTGCCTGAACAGGTTCTTTTGAGTGTGGTCAAAGTGCATCTCTAAGGTAAAAGAAATTGACTGCTTCAGTAATGATAGGCTTCTAGTTTTTCTAATACTAGTTACCAATGTGATAAAGGGTTGACCTTAAATTCAGAAATTACCATTTCTATCCTTGAATGAATCAGACAGCTTTTTCAAACCTGTTTGAGGAAATGATTTTTAAGATTTGCTGTAGTGAGTCATTGCTTTTGTAAATCAGTATATACGTATCTTACTTATGCCAGAATATGTTTGTGTTTGGAAAAGACAAACAAAGGTTTTTCAAACCTTACAATGGCTACAGAATATATCATAACCATTTTAGCTCACCGCATTCCATACTTTTGTCCTCTGCATTAGTCATCACTTTCTGCTACAGTTTTATTTCTTCTCTTTCTATTGCTCTCTCTTCAATGCTTTTGCATACTTTTCCTCTCTAGTGAGGTATTTTAAATAGCACATGTATTTTCACAATTCACTAAGTCATATGCATATGCAAATTAGTTTAATGTGAAAAGAAAGAAGGCTATAAATTAACGTAAAACAATAACAATGTAACTGCTTAAATGTCAGCAATACTGTGGAAATCAAAGTTAAAGAACAAACTATAATCTTCTAAATTTTGAAGTCACTGCTTAGTCATATGTAAATTAACCTAGCGGTAATAAAATAGCAGATTTTAAGCATATTTCACAAGTTGCACATTGTGAAGACTGAAGCGCAGTATACAGATTAATCAGTGGTAATCCCATTAACTATCTGCTGTCAACAACAATCAAAGTCAAAGAAGGTGGAGTTCCAGAACACACCCACAAATGCTTAGTCATCACTGAACAATAATACTTTAGATCAAAGGTGTTAAGGACCAAACCGAACTTACAAAAAAGTTTGCTTTGGTGAGCTGTTTCTAATTGTCAAAACGAACTCAAAAAGAACTTTGTTTTGGCCAGATTTTTTTTCAAAATGGTGTAATTTCAGTTCTTTTTTATTTCATTTGAAGTACAAAAGCTAAGAATAAATGCACTAAATGGAGCTAATAATGTCACTTTGAGGGGTAAGGTTAGGTGTGGGCGATAAAAAGCATTGCATGCAGCTCAGCTTGCAACTGCACTAGGTCTGCATCCAGACCCCTCGCCAAAAAAAGGTGAAAAATACAAAAGATGTGTAATGAAAACTTTAGGTATTGTAGTTTTGTGGTCTGTATTGTGTGGATACTACTGTTTCACATTTCCACTCTTTACAACTCCAAGTATCTCACTACAAATCAAGCAGAATGACTTTGTTTTGGCTTGTGGCAAAATAAAAGCATACTTATCTGTCCATTCAACTTTGATTAGTTCGCTCGATCACGTGAAACCTCGTAAATATCAATGGCTTGCAGGAAAACTTTTAATATTTTGCCTTTGATTTTATTTCGGCTCTTTTTTTTTACTGAAATATAAAAATTAATCGTTAATTTACGAGATTTGTGCATTTATTAATGAAGAAAATCCACTATTTGAATTCTTTATGCATGGCCTTGCAAAACGAAATGTAGCCAAGTCCAGATTGAATACCTTTGTGTTCCAGATCCAGAACAGAACAGATCCGGATTTCGAGAAGCCCTGGTTTAGTGGATGTTTATCGGCCTATTATATGATTGAATGCAAATGTTTATGATGTTATGAATGCTCAGATTCATGTGGTTCCTTCCCTGCATTCATCAGATAATTAGCCAGCAATTGTCATTCAAAGCAGTGGCAAGTAGATTTCCTACTCAATTTTGGTGACTGAAACCGTCTAAAGTTTTAGCTGCAATTTCTATTCCCTTTACAAACATTGTTGTTCTCTTATTTAGATCACAACAATATCCATGATATAAAGGGTTTTTGTTGAAGTCCCTTGGTTATTTTTTTTACACGGATCTGCTAATGTAGTATAAAGACAGCTTTAAAATTCTTTTTTAGAGAGATGAAAATGACTTTTTTGTTGTTGTTTATCAATTGTTCTCTCATTTTGATCTCCACCGTATGCCAAAATCTAAAGTTATATCCAACTAACTTTTGTTGAGAAATAAAAGAATAAGGTTTATGTAAGTGTTTTTAAACGCACAACTCACTTCAAACATGATAAAATTGCCTGTGGCGTTGTGTGTGGGCTACATTTCACATATGTATTGTCAGCTAACTTCAGGGTTTTAAAAAATGTCAAGCTGACTGCATATGTCATTTCTTTGTCAAGGCAGTGTCAATATTTCAGAAACACAAGGCATTTCCTCCAAGCTCCTGTTTTATCATGATGAATAAAGTCCTGTAGGCTGGGATGTTACATGATGCATTCAAATCATAATGTAAAGACGCTCCCAGTCATCATTTGCAAAAAAGAAAATAATGAGTTACTAAATTATGCGCATAAGCTGCACATTTGTAAGTAATTTGCAATGAAGTTTCTACACATCTGTCGCTCAAACAGGCTCTAACCACAGGATTGGATCCCCAAGGAATCCATAAACTGATAAAATGTGTACTTTGAGTTCAGTGTAAGTCACTCTACTGTAGGAAAAGCATCAGCCAAAAGCATAAATGTAAATGGAGGAAAGAAAAAGGAGAAATGTGGTACTTTCTGCCCTGCACGTATTGTTCCCACACAAAAGGAAGCCATTGGGACATTGCTTAGATTTACATAGTTCTGAAAGTGCTATATTATCCAATTAGAGTGACTCTAGTGCCCTTCTCTGATCTCCCATCAGCCATCGGTTCTCATCGCTCGCTTCTATTCCACTCGACTCTGTGGAGTGAAGGTGGACTCGTGGAGGAGATTAAGTATCTCTCTGACATTTAGATCATTGTGTGCATTCTGCCCGAAGCAGAAATGGGTTTTTATGGGAAAGTCTTTCAAGGTGTGAAATTTAAATTGGATTTGTCTGCTGGTTCCACCGAGGTCTGTAGGATTATCTGAACATCAGTGGAACCTGGACACATTTTTGTCAAATCCAAAGTGTAGAAGTGTAGAGTACAGAAGCCTAAGCTCTGCTTGCAATGCTGGATAAGTTGTCCAATTGGGAATTAAAATGCTTTAATCAAATTTTGACAGGACCCACAGATAACAGTATGATATTTAACATCTGTCTTCCTTTTTCATGTCTTTTACAGTTTTATAAACCCACAAGGTCCACGCCACCACATGGAGGTGCCATTCGAGAGCTCAGTTTTGCTCCAAGTAATGCTGACTCTACCAATCCACAGGGCTCAATGACAGGAAAACAGCTTAGGTATGACAATTATATTATTTAAAAATTGCTGTGACAATCATTACACCGAAGACTGTCTATTCATGAAAAGTCTTTTTTATGTGTCTCACAATTTCAGTCTTATTTAATAGAATTGCATGACATTTTGACAATGTTTATTGTAGTAATACAATACAAAGTCTGCAAAAAGCACTGAGGGGAGAAATTTTACTGAATCATTAGAAATATGATATCAATTGAAATTTCCATGGCATACATTTACATGCATTTCTGTTATAGCAAGAAAAGCATTAAATTGAGATATACAAATTCAAATGTGACTATATGTAAATCAGTGATATGAAATTTACCTGCAAACAGCCTTTTATAGTCAGTTCTCTGGTCTAATAAAATATGGTAGTTTCATGTTTTGTTTTTTGATAGATTCCATATGCTATTGTACAAGTTTTGGGACAGCTCTTTTTTTTTACTCCCAAAGATTGCAGTTATTTGACCAATAACTACAGTAAATTAATAATACAATTTTAAAAAATCATATATCATAATATTAAAAAGTTGATTATTAGATTTTTCCCACTTCCAATGTTTCTTACAATGGCTTGAAATAATAATAACAAACATAAAATAAAAATTATATAATACATAAAATATGTAATAAGCAGGGCTTGACATTAACACCTGCCAGCCCACCAAATGTTGGTGGATTTCAGTTGTGGCAGTTAAGACAGCCCTCACTAGCCACTCTAGCCGGCTGCAAATACTTTTTAAAATGTAGTTTTCTTAAAAGCAGGGTTCGACAATAAGGATGGGTCAATATGTGTGCAAATGTCATCTTAGAATCAAAAAAGCAGAATGACTGACAAAAATAATTGTGTTCGCACAAGCAAAAGAAGGCAGGTGAATACCAAATGAGATGATGATCACTTGTGCACACAGGTAATGTGTTGCATGTGACTGTTTAAAGTGTGTGCTCTCGTTTTCTTGCACGGAGGAACCACGTCTGGAAATGCAACTAGTGCGATTAGTTCTCTTTGAATTAGACTGGACAAAAAGCTATGCTCGCGGACCCACAGTCCTGCTGCTTTCAACAGCTCTAGATTTTTTTTTTTTAAATGTCTTTTTGTAAGCAGCAGCAGTTGCTTCCGCTTTAAACATTCTTTGAACAGATTACTAGTGAGCCTAACGTTAACTGTGTGCACTTGATCATCCTTTATGTATCCTTGATATTCATCCTTGATTATCACATGCTTTCTTTTTTTTACAGTTTTTTTGTTAATATGGTTTAATTATCATTGTTGTTATAATAACATTGCTTCAATAGGAGATTAACTCCTTAATTTTTTAAATAAAGGTTTTGTTGAATAAAAAGTACCCGTATACAGCTTTATTTTGCTTGTTTGACACAATATTTAAAATTTGTGACTAAGAAATAATTATTTTTATTTTATTTTTGGTGTGGTCAGAGATCAATTAGGTAAACCCTTAATCTTAAGCCCTGAAAAGTCATGTAAAATAAAAGCTAATAGCAATGCAACACTATGAAACCTCAACCCATTTGCTCATGCTTGTATAGCACGCCCATACACAACACACACAAAAGTCAAATGAATGAGGAGGCATGTTGACATAACACACAATTTAAATTAAGTAATGTTAGCATGTCAAAGTCAAATGTATGCATGTAAAATATATTTTCCTAACAACAAAATTGTGGCTAGTGATAATAGGGAATGACTAATGTTGGAAATCTACTAGCCAGAGTGGCTGTGATCAGAAAAGTTCATGTCAAGCCAAGGTAATAAGCATTGATAATAAGAATTAATATGCATTGCAAAGTATTTTCATATTGTTGTTTTTGTTAAAGTAACTATTAAATAACACATTACAGTAACTGTGGACATTTACAAGTCAGAACAAAGTCTAAAGCATACTGCATTTTTAGTGGAGTGTGAAAGAAGAGAACACATTTACCAATGCTCTTTAGTAACTGTTGACACTACCTTGGCATGAATCAATACATAGAAGAAAAGAAGTTAAGTTCATTTACTTTGAGCAGATGTTCTTAGTTCTGTAGGAAATGAAAGATAACAAATTGTTTAATCCACAGAATGCACTTCTCACAATTTTTTTCATGATTTGGAAAAAAAAATATTGTGTGAAAATATTATTCTCTCTGGATACATTGTGTCACAATTATAAGTGACCTGGTCATAGCATTTTAAGTATTTAAGTATATTTGAAGTATTGTAGGTTTGTTTTTGTGGTTTGTGATTGTGTGTTATGTTTAGGTCACAATATTGGTTAGAGAGAGATTAAGTATGGTGGTTTGATTTAAGGGCAAGTTGATTTAGGTTAAAGTTATTAAATATATAAAAATATATTAGGTTATATGTTATATGGAGACATGTCTACTTGTATAGGAAGGTTTAATGCTTGGGTGTATAGTAAAGAATTGGGATACAATTAGGATTATTCAATTTATTCATTTGGTTAGGTTTTAGGGTTGAATATCGGGCAGGATAAACCGTGTTATTATACAGTATATGCAAATACATAAATTTATTAAAGCTTCAATTTTTTTTTTTTACTTTTTCAAGTACAAGATGAATGCATTTATTTAACAAATTAGTTGCATTATATCAATTTATTCTTTTAATGTCAGTACACTCTCAGAAATAAAGGTATGTGAGCTGTGGCTGGGGTGGTACCTTTTTAAAAGGTACACATTTCCATATTAAAAGGTCCATATTAATACCTCAGGGGTACACATTAGTACCTAATAAGAACAAATGTGTTCTTCTTAGATTTTTTAGGCACTAATATATATTTTTAAGGTACCAATATTTACCTGTTAAGTACAAAATATGTACCTTTTGAAAAGGTACCACACCAGTGACACCTGCATACCTTTATTTCTGAGGGTGCACATATGTTACGTTCAGGTCATGGCATATGCTGACATAATAAGCTGAAATATTGTAATAATGGGGTCAGGTTTATTCAAGTCACTTTTGTCAGCTCAAGATGTAGATGTATCTACTTTCGATTAAAAAAAAAATTTATCACTTAAAGAAAAATTACACTTTCCAACTTTTAATAATGACTTTTATGGTGGTTTTCATGTGGATATAACTTAAATGCGCCAATAGAAGCTGATGATATGTAACTTCATTACATATTCAGGTCTAATTTGACCAAAGTGCAAAGTGATAGGCCACAGCTGACCTCACTAATGGACTTCTTGAAGAATGGTGAAAAATTCCCCCAAATCATCTTAAACATTGTAGAAAGCCCTCCCTAAAGAGTTAAAGCTATTATTGCTTCAAAGGGTGCTATAAACCCCACAAATTAAAGGGATGGTTCACCCAAAATAAAAATCAAACTGATCTTAAAATCCATTTACTCCTACATTATAAATCTTTATGTTTAAGTATGGCAGTGAATAGATTTGTTTCTTTACTGAAATATCTTCATTTTGTTTTCTGCAAAACTGAAGAAGTGCATTTGGATTTGGACAAATAAACAAATAAATCACGATTAATGATCAATATTAGCACAATTAAAATTGTTGCATGAATTATCCCTTTAGGATTGAGATGTCATTAAAGTTCATGTGCATTTATAGAGATGCCTCAAAACTTTTAAATATATAGTGCACATAAATATGTGACAAAAATGCATTTAGCAGATGCTTTTGTCCAAAGCGACTTACAATTGAGGAGGTGTTCAGTAATTCAACAAGAAGAGGCAATACATACGAGAAGAACTAGATATTGAAAATAACTCTTTTGTGCTCAAAGAATTTAGTGCTAGAGTAGGAAAGCGAGAAAGTGCTCCTACAGGTAGTTTTGGTATTATTCACTAGGTTTCAGGTGAATTGGACATGGGTTTTTAGTTGTTGTTTGAATGATACCAAGATATCAGCAATCCAATTAGGAATCCACCAGTGTGGAACATTGAATTAAAAGGTTTTCGAAAGTGACTTATAGCCTCTCTGTAATGGCACAACAAGGCAGTGCTCACACCCCAACTGGAGGCTCCCGGAGGGGTGTAGACCTTCAACAGCAGGTGGAGGAAAGAGAGTGCAGTGCCAGTAGCTGTTCTGTAAGCAAGCATCAGTGATCTAAACTTGATTCGAGCTTCAACCAGTAACCAATGCAATGAGATAAAGAGAGGTGTTACAAGGACTCATTGAAGACCAGATAAGCTCCAGAGTTCTGGATCATCTGTACAGGCTTGAGACTGCAGGATAAGGGAAACCAGCTAGAAAAGCATTAAAATAAAAATTGAATTAAAAATAAATGAACACTGAAACCAGTTTTTTTTAAAACGCTTCAACAAACAGTTGTAAATCAGATGTAATATGGTTTTATTTGTGGCTGTTAACAAAATTAATAACTTTGAATGTGCTATGAGGGTTAATTTTAATAATTACAAAACTGTGATCCCTGAAAAAATAAACAGATAAAATAGCCAGCATGGTTGCTGAAGAATAATTGGTCAGAAACAATTTTTTTTCCCCACAGCTTAGATGAAATCAATTAAAATGGAGGTCATTTGTCATTTCAGGATTTAATAGATTACCAGGTTTTTCTAAATTCACTCATTTACTCAAATGCATTGTGATATGAGCGATCTATTGTTTTAAATAGTGGCTCAGGAGAGCTGTGGTTTTGTGAAGGGTGGTCTTTTGCTGGCAGAGACACAAATCCTTTCAGCCTTCTTTAATCCTCATGCTTTTTCTTCAATCGAAACGTTAAGCCCTGATTCCACTCTCTGTTTTTGTTTGTAGCAGCAGCAGCAGCAGCACATATGAGGTTATATAGTGGTGAAGACTTTGTAATTTGTTTGCAAACAGTCTATGCTTTGCTGTCCATGTCTTCAAACGATTATCACAATTGAACTGATTGCTCTTGACTGAGGGTAAGGAAGGATTTAAATATGCAGTGAATTATCGCTCTGCTGGAGACTCATCTAAAACAGAGTATGAATTCCTCTTCAGGCTATTTTTTACCAAATAGCCAAATATGTGCCTCTTACTGCCAGCAGTCTGATAGGTCAATTAATCTCTATGTTAATGTGGCCCCATTCAGTGGAAACGTATGTACAACATCTCCCTGTAGTTTGCCTTAGCAGTATCACATAAACATCTAATTGGGAACAAGGTGAGTCATTGGTAATGTGCTCTATTTTTTAATGATAGAGGAAATATGTCTAGCGGTATTTTTTTTTTCTGTAGTCTACAGGTGTGTAGACGAAAGGCTGCATTTGTGAGTGTTGTTTATTCCCAGTGTTTTTACTAGAACATGCACTGCTTTGTAAAACAGTCAGCACAGCAGATGGAGACAGAGAGAAAGTGAGGATGTTACTTGAGGTAACAATGCGATGGACTGGGATTTGAAAATCTGTGCAGAAATAGGACTGAGTGGAGCTACTTTGCTTTGTTCTGAATCGTGTACAATTTTAAGGATTTTATTTATGTGTTTGTTGGTCACAATTTACAATAAGGTTTCAGTAGTTAATGTTAATTATTGTATTAACTAACAAGAAGTATTAATTAATAATTCTTGTGCAATATATTAATCATATTAATCATAGTTCGACATTTACTTGTGCATTATTAACAGTAAAATTCATGTTTGTTAACATTAGTAAATGCACTGTGAGTTACAATAACTAACAATGAACAACTTTATTTCAATTAAGTCATGTAAACAAAGAAAAATAAATACTATAATAAATGTATTATTCATGTTTGTTAATGTTAATATACTAACATTAACAACTAAACTATTATTATTATTATTATTATTATTGTTGTTGTTGTTGTTGTTGTTGTTGTTGTTGTTGTTGTTATTATTATTATTATTATTATTATTATTATTATTATTATTATTATTATTATGAGTTAAACATTAATTAAACAAAATTATGAAATTAACATTAATTAATTTAATGTTAAAACAATAAATACTTTTGTTAGAGTCTTTATTTTAACATGTTCTGTTTTGTTCTGTTCTGTTCTGTTTTTTTTTTTTTTTTTGTGAACATTCATTAATTTTTGTCCCATTATTTATTTATATATAGAGTCAAGGCTCTCATTGAAAATTTTAACAACTTAATGTTAAATGTAAAATGTATTTATTTATTTATGTATTTATTTATTATTGTTGTTGCTGTTATTATTATTATTATTATTATTATTATTATTATTATTATAAACATTTAATTATACATTACTTATATCAGTTGTAGTTGTAGTTACATACAGTTACATCAAAACATACTGTTATATACAGTACAATCAAAAAAAAACTTTGATTAATTTACAACATTTAACATTTAAAACAATTCATTTCATTTTTTTATTTAATTTTTTTGTTTGTTTTTGTTTTTTTTGTAGCTCAGCAATAAAACAAACAAACTAAAAAGGTTATGTCAAATTAAAAATGACTACCTCTTTTAAAGGCATTCGCCCAAACCCTCTCCATCATTTTTACTCTCTTATTAGATGGGATGGCAGGCCAAGGTTACAATGGGCCAACTTTGACCCACAGGACCTACTTTGGGCATCTCTGTTGTAGTTAGTATTAGTAGTAATAATAAATATCACAATTTGTATGTTATAAAATGTATTTAATATGTTTTTATCCAAATGCATTTATTTAAATAAATTATTATTATTTATATTATTATTATTATTATTATTATTATCTCAATTTTAATATGTTCTACTGGCCTAGGCAGTTGTGCAATTAACAATCAACAAAGGTAAACATGCATTAGTAAAATTTGTATTAAATTACCTCAAAAGTAAACAAAAAAATAAATATTTAAAAAAAAATCTTTATTTTATTTTTTATGTTGTTTCACAGGAGTAGCTCCCTCTCTCATAGTCCTGATCAGAGGTGTCGCTCTGCTCTTCGGCCTGCCTCACGCAGAACCCCGCCCATAACCAGAGGATGCCTGAATGCCATTGGTGGATCTAGAGACTCTGGCCCCGCCTACCAACATCTACAGGAAGTAGACAGTTCAGAGAGGGAGTCAGTGAGAAGGTTCGTTAACAACATTAATTCGCTACAGGTCAATGAACTTCACGCTAATTATTTAATGCTCACTCACAGTCCTGCCCCAGTGGATTAAACTCCAATCTGTGACTCTCTGAGGGATGAGATGCATTAATGCTATGAAAATTGCATGCATAAAGCATTTTTGGGTAATGGTGGTGTCCATGCTAGTCAGTTCTGGTAGGTGACTTCCTGCCCCTTTTAGGAGTCCTCTGTCTGCTCCTTCTCTCCTCTGATTTATGAGCCAATCTGAAGTTTTAAACAACAGCTTCTGCCACAAAACCCCCAAGGCAGAGACTGTTCTTACACTTAGTCTTTGTCATTTCTTCTGTTTCACCTACTGCATCTTAGATCTCAGTTTTATCCTCTTTATTATTTAAAGTTTTATTTAATTGTTTGTTTACCTCTTAAGTCAGTGTTTCCTGCATTAACACTCCCCTGATACTGAATGTATAACCTCCACCAACAATATTTATTATCATAGTAAACGTAATCAAACTGCAAGCTTTAAATGAGCAAACACACTAAAAAAATGACTTTTGCTGCTTGTTTAGTTGAAGTAACATAATTTTTAAAGGGCCACGAAACCCCCATGTCTTAACAGGGTGGTTTTACACCTCTAGTTTGGAAAAAGTCAGGAAAGTGGGTGTGTCTAGCTCTGTTTAGGTGGGAGTGTTGGGGAAGGGAAAGAGGGAAGATTTTGCATAAAAATAGGAGTTTCTGTTTGGGCATGCTCTGATTTCACAGAGGCAAAACAAACACACAGACGCAGGGGAGAAAGACAGTGACTGTGCTTGCATAGACATCAGTAATCAAATTATTTGCCAAATTATTAATTTGTCGAACTGCAGTTTGGCACTTTCACTTTCATTCTGGAACATTTCATGCATGGTCCTCATGAAAAGTAAGATATTGGATGCGATGGATAGGGTTGTTGTTGTTTTTTTTTTTTTTTTTTTTTTTTGCTGACAACATTGTTGTATTTTTAATCCACTTAAATTTGAAGAAAAAAAAAAACAATTAAGGTAACTTAATCGAGTTTGTGTGTGGAGAACCCAGCATTTTTTTTTTCACAGTGCAGGGTGTGTAGAATGTTGTCAATGTCAATGTCAATTTTATTTATATAACACTATTAAACACAACCAGAGGTTGACCACTGTGCTGCACAACACACATCACAACAAAGAAAAAATATAAAATTATACCTAAAACGAACAAATTTCATTGATAAAATACTAAGTCAAAGAGGGCCACGCGGGGGCGCAGTAGGTAGTGCTGTTACCTTACAGCAAGAAAGTTGCTGGTTCGAGCCTCAGCTGAGTCAGTTGGCGTTTCTGTGTGGAGTTTGCATGTTCTCCCTGCATTCGTGTGGGTTTCCTCCAGGTGCTTCTGTTTCCTCCACAGTCCAAAGACACGCGGTACAGATGAATTGGGTAAGCTAAATGTCCGTAGTGTATGTGTGTGAATGAGAGTGTATGGGTGTTTCCCAGTGATGGGTTGCAGCTGGAAAGACATCCGCTGCGTAAAACATGCGCTGGATAAGTTGGCGGTTCATTCCACTGTGGCGACTCGAGATTAATAAAGGGACTAAGCCGAGAAGAAAATGATTGAATGAATAAATCAAAGAGGTACATTTTCAACCTAGATTTAAAAACAGACAGAAATTAAACAGATATAATACAGGAGGGCAGAGCATTTCACAACCTAGGACCAGCTACTGCGGAGGCATGGTCACCCCTACATTTCAGCCTCGACTTAGCGATGCATAACAATCTCTGGTTAGATGACTGACAGATAGCAAGGTGCCAGGCCATTTAGAGATTTAAAAACCAAGAGAATAATTTTAAGTGACACGATAGTGCACAGCCAACCAGTGCAAAGAGTGTAAAACTGGAGAAATGTGGTAATGTTTCCTGGTACCTGTTAAAATCCTTACTTTTAAACGAATAAGGTTTTCTAACTAATCCCAAAGTATATATGAGTTACAATAGTCCAATCTAGTGGTAATAAAAGCATGGATTCTTTTTTTCATTTTTTTTTTCTACATAAAATAGATTTGACTGTTGAAGCAGGAATTATCCACTGCATTTATGTTTGTCAAAGCATAAGCCATCATCCAGAACAAAACCCAGATTTTTTTTTTACTCAGGGCTTCATAGAAAAACATACATTTTCAAGATTAACTATTGCTGCTCTAGAAAAGATTGACAGGCCGAACAAAATTATTTCAGTCTTACTCTTATTAAAATCTAGAAAGACAACCAGTCTTTCACATCTGGCAGGCATGGCACATAAGTCTCTAGCCCACTTGAACTTGGTTTTAAAGGCAGGTAGATTTGTCTAGATTTTGGTTATGCAATCAAAATGTTATTTGAAGTAATTTAAAAACATGCATGCAATTAAATCAGTGTAGATTCATGAACAAATGAAATGCAATGATTCGTTTTTAGAGTATAAACTGGATTTTTTTATTTTTTTTATTTTGATGGGGCACTTTTTCTTCAAGTGAAAAAGGGCAGGTGCTTAAGCACACAAAGCTCCCCCTTCTGCACATGCCTGACCATGAGTCAGTATTTTTTTTGTAAATTAGTAGTAAAAAAAAAACTTTTAAAATCATTAATTCATTCATTTTCCTTCTGCTTTGCCCCATATTTTAGCAGCAGATGCCCTTCTAGCTGGGAAACACCCACACACTCTTGCATTCACACAAGCACTCATACATTATGGCCAATTTTTGGTTAACCCAATTAACCTGTGGCACCTGGAGGAAACAAAATCCACACAGAAATGCTAACTGGCCCAGTCGGAACTTGAACCCAAGTGTCTGTCTGCAGACTGCAAGACGGGAGCTTAAGATAAAGAGGCGTAGCTTGTAGTAAGTTAGAAGCATAACTTGATGTTGAACCAACGAGATGTTGTTGGCAAATGGCGGAAATACTTACCAAAAAAACATTTTCATCAAATGTTTTCATAAGATTTCTCCAAATTTATCCTCAACCAAGTCATTTGATAAATTATTATATTCATCCATTTAGCAACTAATGCAGCTCAACTCGCTGACTTCTTCATCTGTTTTGTCATGACAGTTAACCTACTCGGCGTCGCCCCCCTTGTGGTTGCAAATCACAGTACAATGGCGAGTGTGTCAAGTATGAAAGCCTCTGCAACGTGCGGCTGTACATTATTAATTCTGATGGTTGTGTTTAGGTTTAGGGTAGGTGTAGACGTTAATAACTCTGATGGTTGGGTTATGGGTTGGGGTAGTTGTAGACATTTTTAACTATGATGGTTGAATTAAGGGTTGGGGTAGGTGTAGACATTAATAACTATGATGGTTGAATTAAGGGTTGGGGTAGGTGTAGACATTATTAGCGATGATGGTTGGGTTTATGTTAAGAGAAGGTGTAGACGTTAATAACTATGATGGTTGGGTTAAGGGTTGGGGTAGGTGTAGACATTAATAACTATGATGGTTGGGTTAAGGGTTGGGGTAGGTGTAGACATTATTAACTATGATGGTTGGGTTTAGGTTAAGGGTAGGTGTAGACATTAATAACTATGATGGTTGGGTTAAGGGTTTGGGTTGGTGTAGACATTAATAACTATGTTGGTTGGGTTTAGGTTTAGGGAAGGTGTAGACGTTAATAACTGTTATGGTTGGGTTTAGAGTAGGTGTAGACGTTAATAACTGATACACAGCGCCATTAAGTCGACAACATAGTTTTAGCATGGCACTTCAAGTTATGCCTCTAATGTACTTCAAGTTACGACCCTAAGGCACGCAGAAAGACCCTTTTCCTTGAACCAGCGACCTTCTTGCTGTAAGGCGACAGTGTTAACCACTGAGCCACCGTGCCACACTAAGTTCATAAACATAAAAGTTTAATAGACGATTATAGAAATGTAGAACCACATCTAAAAGAATATGAATAATTTGTTCATGAATCAGACCAAAGCATTCACCAATGGTGGTATGTCACTGAAAAAGTTTCTTTTATAGCGTGTTAAAATACATTACCCAGAGTATAACTTTAATGTCTTTGTGTGCATGCCATAAAACCATTTTATAATTTCTCCCAGGTTTTTAGTTGCAAGCGTATGGCTTTGTCTCTGAGTGCAGGAGCAACAAGCGGGCTTGTCTGAGCTCCGTTATTGAAGTTCTGAATGCAGGCATGACTCACTGAGACAGGAGGACACTGGGGAGAGCTGCCTTTTCCAGGAGCAGCACGGCTAATAAAAACCACACTGTCATAGCCAATTAAACAGCCAGTGATATATCAATGCAATGGCCAGTCCTGGATGAGTTGGCTAGAATGGGCCAGTCATCAACTCGCACACAAACTATAGGCTACCCTGGCCTAGTTGGGGCTCATTTAGAATACTGGAAGGCTTTTTAGTGCGGGAGACTCCACCTCGCCTTAAATTCTCCAACAGGGTCTCAATACTGACCTATTTCCAGCCTTCCACCCTGCATAAGAATATTCCTCTGCCGGAAAGAGCTCGGTTTCCATAGAGACTGGCTGGGAAACGGGACAGGAGAGAGTGGGAGCGAGACAGGAGAGGAGTGACAGAAAAAAAGAGGCAGGGAGGGAGAGACAGAGATAGAACTGTTTTGCATATGACAGCAGAAAAAAATGCTTGGCCGTTTCATTCCTTCCATCCCAGAAAGCTTGCCGTTATCTTGCTCAAATGACTTAAGCATGGAAGGGATTTAATATTGTGGTATTGTTATGAGCACTTTTAGATAGAACGGTACAGGTCAGTTCCCCTGTGGGTTGTCTGGATTCTCTTGAGTTGCGTGCTTTAAGTGTATTGACAATACTTATAATTGCTTGCTCATATCAAGTCCTGCTGTTATGTGGAAAATAATTCTGAGAGTAGCAAGATTGCATCCTTTGCCTCCTATCAACAACACGGTTCATTTCTAAGTGGCTTTCTAAAGCCTGACCTCATCAGCGGCATGTTTATCAAATACAAGTGTTTTCTCTTTAAAGTGTTTTTAGTATTTGCTTTCAGAAGAGGTTGCTCATTATAGAGGACATCAACATACATTCTGCTATAGTGACACCCTTTGTCCTGTTTTCTCTTCAGTCTAATTCATTTAATGCATGTATCTGAAATTGTTACATGATATGGTGAAAACAGCACAGTTGCATGGAATAAGGTTATAAATCATAATTTGCACTGCAGCAGTATCATTTCCTTTAGCTCTTAACTCTGAAATGTGATTGGTCCATCTTGCTTACGCTTTTACAATTAAAATGGCAGGAAATTATTTTTTCTTGAGTGAGTGTTAGATGCACTTATGTAAGCAGACTGCAAACCGTCTCTCTTTCAATCTGGCACACTTTAATCTGATTGGCTGACTGCGGCTAAAGGCAGTATTCTTTGTTTGTTGTTTTGAGGAAGAAATAATAGGGTGTTTTTTCACACACACGAATGCCTTCATGAATTTGAGTAAGCCCATTTATACTGTCATTCTCAATTAAACGGTTACATCTAGAAATCAAACAATTATTATTGTTGAGAATTGTATGATACAGAACAATATAATATTCGGTTGTTGGGGAAAAAAATCTAGTGGAATTGTATGCAGGGAACATATTTCAACATGCGTCATAATTATGACCTGTGAAATTATAATTACATAGTTCCCAGGAGGACTTAAATGCACCAGCAGAAATACGTGCTTAGCATTGGTCCAAATTCATATTGCAGGCTGGATTGGCTACCAACACTTGGTCTTGCATGCCTGAAATGGCTGCCTTGCAGATATGGCCACTGAGTGAACTTTGAATAAATTCAGTTTTATTCTAGGCACTCAGTAGAATGTTAGATATCTGCAATAGACCCAGATGTTTTGCTTTGTTATCAGGGTTACAATGTAATAAATATACAGTTGAAGTCAGAATTGTAAAACTTCCAACAAGGAAATTTTCACAGTATGTCTGATAATATATATATATTTCTTCTGGAGAAAGCCTTATTTGTTTTATTTCGGCTGGAATATAAGCAGTTTTTGATTTTTAATAAACCATTTTAAGGTCAAAATTAGTAGCCCCTTTAAGCTAGATTTTTTCCAATAGTCTACCGAACAAACCATTCCTATACAATAACTTGCTTAATTTCCCTAACCTGCCTATAACCTAAATAACCCAGTTAAGCCTTTAAATGTCACTTTAAGCTGTATAGAAGTGTCTTGAAAAATATCTAGTAAACTATTATTTAGTGTCATCATCGCAAAGATAAAATAAATTAGTTATTAGAAATGAGTTACTAAAACTATTATGTTTATAAACATGTTGAAAAAAATCTGCTCTCCGTTAAACAGAAATTGTGGAAAAAAATAAACAGGTGGGGGCTAATATAACTGTGTATATAACTGTGTGTGTATATTTGTACAGCAAATGTCTATGTGTTCCAGACCTCAGGCTGTAATTGACTGCAAAGGATTTGCAACCAAGTATTAAAAAGTGAAAGTTTTTTTTAATGATTATTATTATTGTCCAGTTACTTTTGGTCCCTTAACAAGTGGGAGGCCCATATGCAAACTACAGTGTTCACCTGATTTGGATGTAAACTCCAGACTCCAAAAGCTAACAGTCTGCTGTTTAAGCACATTTTGTTTGTTACATTTCAAATCTATTGTGTTGGTGATTAGATCAAAAAATGTTAAAATTGTGTCGATATCCAAATATTTATGGACCTAACTATATGTATATATACACACACATTATTGCACATACAGGTAAAATACAGAAAACACAACAGAGAACAGCACAATGTCTGCATTTTTGTTTTTGTTTTTTTAAGCCTAAGTGAAACTAGAACCAATGTTAAGTACCCACACCCACCCACAAACCCCTTGGGAAGAATGACAATTAAATGAGAAAACTATACAGACACTTTTAAATGTATACAAAATAAACAATGAGAATATATATTAAAGTGTATTCTTGATTGTATGTAACGTATAGATTATTATGCATGAAAATACTCTCAAATAGCAGACCACATTGAAAATGTGTCAGGGGACTCTAAAACGTTTATAGACTGTTTATTAACTTTTATTATGGAGATGCACTCTCTCTCTGCAGAATTATCCCAATCAATCTCACTTTATCAATTATTTCCAAATATAGATATTCTGGTGAAATTGTGTTCATATCGCAAAATAAAAAAATATCTCTAGATTTTTCCATTATCGTCAATACCTAGTTTGTTCCATAGTCTAAAGGATAATTTTCCTGTTATGGTTTGTTGCATTTATTTAGAAATGCGCACCACTAAATCACAGTCAGTTTGTTCCAGAACGAGGTACAGTGTGGATCAGACCTTTTGTCATGTAGTCAAAGGTTTAGATACAGTTTGTATGACTAGTGGAGAAATGGAGAGAGGGTCACTAGAGATGTGCTCAGCAGGAGATCCTCAGCAGAGAGTGTGCTTCATTAAAATCACATTTTTAGCCTTGTTGAAGAGAGCTCTCTTTTTGTTGTTGACTTTGAGGATTGCAGTAAATGATCGAATTAAACTGATTTATGCTCTCTAATCTTAAGCAAAATCTCTCAAACTCTGGCTAAATCCATGCCTCTTTAACTGTTTCAGTCTTGATATCTTAGGATGGATAATGCACAGCCTGCTGAAACACTCGACATTTTTGTCATATCTTCAGTTTTTGTAGAAAATAGAATCAGACAATTTTCCTCCTCTTGATTGAGGCTTAGCTCTGACTCGGGCGTTATCAGAAAAAGCAGTGCTTGGTTAAATATTGATGCTATGAGAGAAGCCATTCTTTGTCAGGGATTATGAATTATTACACAAAGATAATGAATCAGGGGAACAATGCCGATTGCTCCTAAATTGAGAGATTAGTTTACCAAAGGTCTGGTCGGATGGAAATTGTGCTTTCATCCCCTTTAAAAGAATTTTGCATGCAAATTGTCAGAAGATTAACTTAAGAATGACTGCCATAGGGAACAGCAAGTTTTGAATCAGGAAATCAGCTAAAGCCCAGCTGAACTGCATGATTATGTGTCAGAGAAAACACTGGGCTACCAGCCAGGCCGAACAAATGATGAATAGCTAATAATCTGAGATACATGAATGAGTAGTTTTTGTTAGTTTGTTCCATCAACATGTGAGGGTATCAACATAGGGGGAGAAAAAACTTCAACATAAGCTCATTCGGAAAAACTTAGTCCTATTTACATTTCTGGGCATTGTGAATTATGTAGCCAGAAGTATGTATGGCTGCATTTTGTCTTAAAAACGAATGCTACAAGGCAGAATGGCACTGTTCCTTTTCGCACTTACCTCCATATGGATGGCTTTTCCTCTGTTACCAGTTTGTCCAGTTAGCTCGCCATGGACGTCTGCGAACTTGAGATGCAGTGAGGACTTAATCACAACGATGGGGTTTAAGATTCCAGAAAGTGGATGAGACAAAAACAGACCCAAAAAACAAAGTAAACCAGTAAATAACAGGCTGAGAATGTGGTAAAAATCTGAAAACTTGGTAAAAATCTGTATTTTCTTTTTCTGGATTGCTTTTTTTAAACTGTCAGTTGGGTTTAGGGAAGTGGTTGGGAGGGTCAATTGGTGCTTTTGAAAATACTTTTGAATGAGCCTGGGTTGAAAAACTTCCTTTAAGTTTTATGTCAGATAATCTACAGTATAATCTCTGCAATAAAGGCAAATAAATGTTCATTATGATGAGTTATTTTTATGCATGTTGAAATGCAGTACATAATTGTTATGGAGCTAACTTGTTAACAAAGGTTCGGCGGCGGAATCATGCCTCACTTTAGAGGTCTGCTTTAGAGGTCTGCATGAGTCAGCGTGATGCTGCGTTTAGCTTGTTTGTTGCTGTCTGCGTGTGTGTGTGTGTGTGTGTGTTTATACAGAAAGCTTGTTATAGGCTGTCTGGACTCTGTATAGCTGGGTTTTCGGTTACGTTCTCCCCCGTCCGTTGGCGGTAATGGGCGCGGCGGGTTGAAAACAGGGCTAGTCAGGCAGCGAGACAACAAATGCTGAATATAAGCAAAAGTAGTCGGGTTCGGGCTAAAACCTGGCAGGAGGTGGCAGGAGCGGGATTCAAAATTTAGTCACGCGCAGATCTATACCTCATTTTGTCTCCTTTTCCAATCACCTACTCCCTAAATATCTTTTCAGGCAGACCAGCCCTATACCACTGTTCTTCTCGTTCTTTCAAACTCACCCTCCCTTTCTCTCTATATTTCCTCGCTTTCCATTCACAATCCTATATCCCTCTCTTCACTCCAAGGTTGAACAGGATGATCCTATCTCTCTACCAAAATATTACAGAGAATGGAGGTACACTCTTTGTCTCTGGGCGTCATTGTAGGACACGCGATCAACCTACCTACCTACCTGTTCACTGTTACTTTCCCAAAGTTTCTTTCCCTTAAGCCATCAAAAATTAACAACAAGAGATTTTTTTCTTCAGTAGAATATTAGGGAAGAGTTTTATCCAAATTGTGTGACCCTTGGTGGGTTTTTTAAATCTTAGTTAAAAATAATTAATACACATGACTCGAGGATATGGTGGTCTGATGAAGCTCACATGTAGCTGTTGATTTGAATTTTATGAATCACCAAAGACCCAGGTATGAGCTTAAATATTCAGAAGAAAAACGTCATCTATATCTTTGATGGCTTTAGGGAAAGTAACTTATTATTTTGGGTAAACCTTCCCTTTAGAATTTAGAGAACTGTAATGCTCACTCTTAGAAATAAAGGTAGGAGTGCTGTCACTGGGAGCTGTCACTAGCTTGTCAGAAGGTACACATTTGTCCCGGTAGGGTCCACATTCTTAAAGGTACATCTTAGTACCTAAAAAGTACAAACGTGTTCTTTTTTAAAAGGGGAACCTCCACATGGACAACTCTCATAGGTTTATCTCTGAGAGTGCAGATTGATCTCAATTAGAGATGGTTTTGAATAGCTATACTGCAAATATGGTCACTGAATGAATTGGCTTTCTTTGAAAAAAGACTTTGCCATTGGCAAACATGGCAAGGTTCATGAACCGGTTTGAAACCAGTTGTTATTTTTGTAGTTCTGTTTGTTGATGCTTCAGGCACACAAATTACTCAATGTATTCAGCTTCCAGAATTATATCCATTCTTTTTTTAAGATCCAACCAACACAATCCCATGAAACGATACACAATCCTGTTCTTAACCCCCTCAAAAATACATATTTCACCATTTCTCTCTCTCTCTTCGCAGGAACATCTCTGGCCCAGGTAATGACCTGCATCAGGATTCATTTTATAATATGCAAGCCACGCAATCCTCAAAATCTTGGAGCAGCCACTTAGACCACAGGTGTGCTAGGAGTCTCCGGTCAGGCGGTCCAAGCCAAAGTCCTCCTGCTCCATACCGACCCTGCTCAATCCCAATCATCCCCTCTGTCCACTCCTACCAGGATGAGGTCTCATGTATGCAAACCGCCCCAACTGATGGAAGCAGTCGCTCTAGTCCTCTTGAGGGAACAGCGAATACTGCAGCTGTCCATCAACAGTCCATCCGAGCGGCTGGTAGACGGGAAGAAGTGGTTTCGCTACTGGACGAGGCTCAGGAGCAGCTTCGAGCGCTGGCACATGCCCAGAGGAAACAGGAGGACCTTAGTAGCTCCGTCCCTCAGGGGGCCAAAGAGACTGTGTGCATCCTTTTAGCAAATGGGGGTGGACAAGGGGGAGTGGCCTCTTTTGGGCCAACGGAGACTCAGTTGGTGAGCCCAAGAGACACACACAAAGATGCTACAAAGCCCGGCCAATGAGAAGCGGCGGACAGGACTAACCACAAACGTCCCGTGTGTCTTAGGGCTTCACAAAGCTCTGCCAAAATTGGGATATCACTGAAACCTACTGTACCATCGAATTTCTGAGGACCTGCTGTTGGTAGAAGTGTGGGGAGAGTTGACAGTCTGGAACATGTGAAAAGATAATTTATTTATATGCATTTATTTAAGGAGAACTTCTACTTAGAAAAAGAAACCAAATAGTCTGTCATCTCCATGGTGTTTTTAACTGTATAAAATATACATAAATATATATAAATGGATATAAATATATGAATTCAAACTGGTGACCAAGTACAAAAAAGGAATATGGGAATGAGAAACTTTCTTTTGTAATGTATCAGCTCCACATCCTTAAAGACTAAATACTCAGTGGTTTAAAAAAAAAAAGAATTATATAAAAAAGAGGAGTTTTTTCCACTCGTTTCACACATTTCCAGCCAAGCTAAGCTTGTCCGACACACAATCTTGTGTTTTGCACCTGCAGCAGCTGTGTTTACTATCACCGTCCCAGTCACTGTCCTCTACCCTGCCAAGGAATATGGCTCCATCTGCCTTTGAAAACCGTGGAACGTGGATTACAATTGGACTAAATTTCTAAACGCTAATCGTATCCAGGCATGAGGTAACTGATAGTTAAGCACTGCCTCCAAGACATCGATTGGAAGAATTTGGTGTGTCTGTCTGTTTGTGGAGCAATCTGCGTTTTGTTTTCTGTGCCTCGGTACGTTCACTCATTCATTTTGGTTGGGACAAGCTGACGGAACAGAACACTTTGTACTGTACACCATCTGAGATGCACAAACAGATAGTTGTCGCCTCTCTGGATGGACCGAGGAGATTCCTGCATGGGATATTAGAGGGCAGGTTCGGCCAACACAAGGAGCTTCTGTTTTTTTGTTTTTCTTATAGGATTGTCTGCTGCTTTCTGGGAAAGTGGGTGGAAGCAGCAGTCACTGTCAGTCTGTATGCTACCTTTGGATTGGGACATAATATGTCTGTGAATTAACAACCAAATGTGGAAAGAAAGAAAAATTAACAATGAATCTTTTGTGAAACTGTTTCTTTGTTTACAATGTTTTTTTTCTTTTCTTTTCTTTTCTGACCCCCGATTCACACATTTGTGCATGTTGATGGTATTGTTTTGCAGAATCAACCCATGACAAATAATGAAACCTAGAACATTTTATAGAAAAGCCCCACTAAAATGTAATTGACATGAATCTGATGATTTCAATTCAAATACTGACCTAAAACAACTTGAGTGGTCTGAGTTTTATAGATCATCTTTATTGACCATCTTATGAGAAATGCTCAATGGCAGCCTTATATTAGATTTACTTTTCTTACAGGCTGTTGTTCATTCACGAGAATTTATTTAAGACCTGACCGCTGTAGTTTACTTTCAAATCCCTCTTCGCATTTAATGTTGCATTTGTCCACCATCGCAGGTTGTGTCCACCATGCCAGCCATAACTCAAGGACAAAATAAAATAAAATATCTCCTGGTAAGAGAAAGCAAAGTTAAAGGTTAGCCTGAGGCAGAAAGTAGCTATAAGGGCAGACAGATAAGGCTCTCGCTTGATCTTATAACATCTTCCTCTGGCTACAAGCACTGACCTCATCAGCGAAGCACAGTGTGGTGGCATGTCAATCAAATGCTATATGCCAAAACACCCGTACCAGTCTGTAATCGTGGATCATATTGACAATATTACTGGATGGGAGATTTCGATTTTAAATGCTGTTGTCAAAAATGTTTTAATGGAAAATGAAGAAATGGTATTTTGGTAAGAATGTTGCTGACTACTGAATTTCAAAGTGTTTTGTTTCCTACGGTTGAGGTCAATGTTTATTCAGAAGAGATCAGCGTTCATGAGAAGAAATAAACAGAAGAGTAAATGATGCCTCAGTTTTAATTTTGAGTCAACAACCCCTTTAAAAGTAAGGGGTTATTTTTTTATTTTGTGACATAGCATGTTACAATATGTTTATTCACTTTTTTAAGCTTTGTGTATGCATGTAGTTTTATCCATTTATTTTTACATGCAACAAAAGGGATGCCATATTACTAGGTGATCTATAAAACTGCAGACTCAATCACATCCAGGCCATATCAACAGATACAGAAATTGTTCTTCACCTGTTAATGTTCACTTTCAGTTGAAACGGTGTGGGAAATGTTTCATTTAAGCTGGACCATATTTTGTACACTAGTGCTTAAGTATATTAAATTATGTTTTTGCACAGTAATTGCAATGTATGGTACTTTATGCTGTCATTATTTCACAATGTGACTTGACGAATTTATTACTGAAGAGAGAAATATATTGCAAGATATGTTCGGACAGAATGCGGAACTACATGTGCAAGAGGGTTGAACACGAGCACAACTGAAATTTCTTGGTTCTGTTTGACAGCCCCCTTGACGTACTTTAATGTGCAATTTCAAAAATGAAAAATGACAATTTTGTTCATCCTTGTATGTGAGAAACTGCATTATTGCCCTCCCTATTGAAATAGTTTTCTTTTAATTTAGTTCATTTTTTTATTTTTTCAATAAAGATGAATCTTCAGTGTTGAATCATATTAGAATGAGTGTTTTTTGTTAACTTAATGCTTTTTTAGCAAATATAAATCCAGAAATAAAGCTGCAAGCAGCATTATAAGGCACCCAGGCTTACCGCCGCCTGGGGCCTTAGGATGACAGAGAACAGTGGACAAGAATAATTTAGGCTGATACATATAAAATCCTTGTGTCAGCAGGTGGCGCTATGACTGTGGCTTAATATTGGCATGTAGATGTCTTCAGGAGAGAATTGTCATTTAACATCTAAATATACAGGCAGATTGCACATTGTTTGGCGTCCAGTTGGAGAACCTTGTCAGTCCACCACACACTCTAGATCAAAGGTGTTCAAACTCGGCCCTGGAGGGTCGGTGTCCTGTAGATTTATCTTCAGCTTACTTCAACACACCTGCGAGGATGTTTCTAAAAAGCCTAGTACAGGGGTGTCCAAACTCGGTCCTGGAGGACAGATGTCCTGCATAGTTTAGCTCCAACTTCCTTAATCACACTTGCCTGGAAGTTTTACGCTGCGTCCGAAAATGCATTCTTCCATACTATAAAGTAGGCTAAAATCAGTATGCGAGCCGAGTAGTATGTTCAAATTCATAGAATTTGAAATCAGTATATCCGAATGACCTACTGCTTCAAGCAAATTTCCCATCCAATCTGCGCTATCTCATGATGCCCTCGTGAGAGAATTCACAAATGGGAGTGAAGCAACGCAACTGACACTGGTGGATGTAGTACGTCCGAATTCCATTGATACTTTTCACACTCATACTGTATAGAAGGTACTTTTCTAACGTCTGAGTAGTATGTTTAAATTCAAATGCAGCCTTCAAATTTCGGACACAGCCTTTTTATACCTAGAAGGAGCTTAATTAGCTGGTTCAGGTGTGTTTAATTGGGGTTGGAACTAAAATATGCAGGACACTGGCCCTCCATGAGCGAGTTTGGGCACTTCTGGCGTAGTAAGAGCTTGATTAGCTAAACCAGGTGTGTCTGATTTGGGTTGGAACCAAATTTTGCAGGACACCGGCCCTCCAGGACCGAGTGTGGACACCCCTGCTCTAGATCATCGGTGCCCAAACTCGGTTCTGCACAGTGTCTTCACAACTTTATTCAACCAGTATAGGCTGAAGTGCTTGTGGGCGGGGCCGCAGGTTTCAATTTTCCCAGGTTTGCACGCACAGCAATTGGGTGGGGCTTAAGTTTTGTATTGATGTCACGCCGAAAAGGCTAAAGACTCTTTATCAAGATGATTCATCTAAAGCACAGGTGTCAAACTCAGATCCAAAAGGGCCGCAGCTCTGCACAGTTTAGTTTCAACCCTAATTAAACACACCTGATCAAACTAATTGAGTCCTTCAGGCTTGTTTGAAACCTACAGTACAGGTGTGTTGGAGCAGGGTTGGAACTAAACTGTGCAGGGCTTCAGCCCTCCAGGAATTGAGTTTGACACCCCTGATCTCATAATAATATCCATTATGAATGGACTCTTTTATAAATTGATCAATAGTTTTAAACACTTTGCACTATCAGATTTAAGCCTTAGCTGGATATTTCACTTCACTTAGAGCTGTTACACACTTCATGGAAGGTCATTTTAAAAAATCCATAATAGGGGCTCTTTAATACACACACGAACGTGTCAGACCGGAAACACAAGCTCCAGCGACAGGTTTCACAGTTCGCTGTTGTTAGAACATTCAAGCTTGGTGAACTCTGACCTGCGAAATCGCATTACATGATTGCATGAAACCAATCTCTAGCTTTTTTTTTTATGTCTAATCATCTTGTTTAATACCGTCTATTTTTGTAGCGCCGTGCAACAGAATTTCACATGCACAAACTAGTGTGACTGCGGCATAAGACTGATGTTCTAGAGCAGGGGTGTCAAACTCAATTTCTGGAGGGCCAAAGCCCTGCACAGTTTAGTTCCAACCCTGCTTCAACACACTTACCTGTAGGTTTCAAACAAGCCTGAAGGACTCAATTAGTTTGATTTGATTGTGTTTAATTGGCGTTGGAACTAAACTGTTCAGTTCGGCCCTTTTGGAACTGAGTTTGACACCTGTGTTCTAGAGAATAATAAACAGAGCAATTTCAACAGGGCCTACTTACCATAGGTGCTCTGTCCCTAAATATCAGATTACATTACTCAGTATAGAGTTATTTTTGAATAAGTATCTATGTAAATGGTTACTGTAGATATTGTTTTAATTTTTAGTCATATTTAATGTATTTGCCTATATATATATATATATATATATATATATATATATATATATATATATATATATGAATCTATTTGTTTAGTAGCCTATATATATATAACCGAAAGTGCTCTGTCATGCCATCTCAGCACATTATTGATGAGCTCATAATCTGGAAGAGGAGGCAAGTACATCCTACTAGTACACAGTTTGACGGTGGTAGTGATTAATGCTCACAAAATCTAAGATTTCATAAAGCAATATAAAGCTGATGCAAGTCCTAAACACAAGACAAAATGTTGGTTTATTGCCTCAACATTCAATAAAAGTGAGTTATAAAACAACAACAATGAAAAATGTGCAAGTTATCTATATATAGTGAGGATTAAACTAAAGAACAACGTACAATTTTTTTTGTATTTGTAGCCCCTTCTTTGTCCTATTTGAATTTAGGGGTGATTTTATGGGTTATGCATAAACTGAAGCACTTATAAAAACATGTTCGTTTGAAAAAGAACTCTGATCAACATTAGAGAAGACACCTGCCAGTTATTGGTGTTAATCTGCACCTGGTGGTAATTTTCTCAATTATCTGACAAATCCTTTTTAAGTGCATGGGAGCCAAATGTTCCAGCTTTCACTGACTTTGCAAGATGGTTAGCCTTTCTAAAGTGACTGAAATCCTTCAACAGCAGATTGTCCAGATGAAGGCCAAAGGGAATATTCTTTCTATCATAGCAGTTCCATCCTTTAGTGATGAAAGCAGATTAAATTTAATTGGGTCCAATGGGAAACATTATGCTCATAGTCAAACAGGGGAAAGACTGAACTCAAAGTGTGTATTAGAGAAAGGTGTCAGTTTTCATGCAGGACACTCTTATCCTGGTCAGAGATGGGCTCAAGTCCT
Source organism: Danio rerio (assembly GCF_052040795.2). Taxonomy (NCBI): domain Eukaryota; kingdom Metazoa; phylum Chordata; class Actinopteri; order Cypriniformes; family Danionidae; genus Danio; species Danio rerio. Next base: position 23,837,270 of record NC_141033.1, read on the forward strand.
TCAAAACAAGGGCCTATACTTACTATAAATTTCTAAGGGATGTCCCAAACTGTCTAATGCACAGGGGAGGCAAAAAAAATTATAGAAGAGGAAGAAAAACGTGGCAAAGACAGGTAATGTTACGATAAAGATGATTATTTTGCTGTATCTGGACGATGATTGATAACACCATTAACAAGTAGATTGACACTTGTCAACTCTCCAGTTTTTGCCTGCTGCCGTTTGGGCCCCATTTACACTAAAATATTTTAATTTAAAACAGTGTTTTAGAATGAAAACAATCCGCGTCCACACTGGCATTTCACCCAGCATTTCTAAACAACTCTGTCTACACCACGCCACTGAAAACCCATATCACGTGACCCCACACACACACACACACACACACACACACTCTGGCATGCACTGCAGCTTGCTTTGAGCACATCTACCCACATGGGAGCTGTGCACTGTTCAGCAAGGATCTACCGCTGAATCTAATCTCACTATATTTGTTAAACATGATGTTTAATTCATCTTGTTTTCTATATTTAATGACAAATTTCCCGACTTTGGTCTTTTGAATCTATTACTTGTTCTCAGATAACATGTTTGGCAGAGCACAAAATTAAGTTAGGTTAACCTATTAATTAATGTAATCGCGGACAGTGATTCTGTATATTGACTGATTGCTTGCCTTTATTTCCTATATTGTATAAACTTGTTGCACATTATACTTTTATAATGGCCATTATTGATTATTAAAAGCGATATTTAGTGAAAGAGAGGGTATGTTTCGTATTTTCAATGAGAATTAAAGGAGGAAGTTATGTTATATTCTCTGTTTTGTCATAAATATGCATACAGTGAAGATGACGGCCATATAAACATGTGGCTACATGACGCCTCAACATTTCTGCTGTCTGTTAAGTTGCTAATATCAAAATGAAAGGCAGTTGCTTATATTATAACAGCCTTCCATTGCTGTTATCGCCAGAAATGGGGGTGAGCACGTATTTCACGCGTGCAATCAGAGTCCATGCATGCTAAAGTTGTTTTTAAGCAGAATGTCTTTATTTGTGCAGGTGAATTAAACAAAGCCTCTATCTTTGCTTCTCCTTTCTTCTTTATCATGTCAATATAACATTCACTCCATGTATACACAGCACATATCTAAACACTGCTGTTTTCTGGCTAGCAAACAAATTACTCTGTGGCACGGTCAAAAACCGTGTGCTTTCCCATACCTGACGCTCTTCCTCGCTTACACAGGCACCTCAGTTATAGTTTTCAGTTAGTGACACCTAGTGGACAACATAAATCACTACAACACAAAAAATGGCTCCTACACACCGGCCCCTTAATTGATTATGGTAATTAACATAACAATTACAAATATTACGTAAAGGAGCCATAACAAATATTGAAGCACCACATGACACAGACTGTAACAGTCCACATTAGTCATTTACCTCCAGCAACAGACAAAGCTTTCTTACAGGTCGTTCTAAAATACTACTCTTGGTTTTAACCTTTACAGTTCGTACCAGGCCCTTATCATCTGAAAAGGTTTCTAATACTCGACCAAGTGGCCATGAGCCACGAGGCGCAGTAGGATCCAGTAAAAGTACAATGTCCCCTGTACTAAAACTTCGACGTTCCTTTGTCCATTTTTGACGTTTTTGGAGTAGAGGAAGATACTCCCGTATCCATCTTTTCCAAAAAAGATCAGCTAGGTACTGCACTTGTTTCCATCTTCTTTTCACATAGAGATCTGTTCTTTCAAAAAGACCTGGTGGTAAAGCAGGCTTGCCTTTCATGAGAAGCAGATGATTTGGAGTAAGAGCTTCAAGGTCATTGGGATCACTGGATACCTTGGTAATGGGACGATCATTTAGGATTGATTCTACTTCACACAGAATGGTATGAAAGGATTCGTCATCCAGTGTTTGTTGGCGAAGTACAGAGCAAAGAATGTTTCTCACCATCCGAATAATGCGCTCCCATGCACCTCCATAATGGGATCCAGCCGGTGGATTGAAGCTCCACTGAACACCTACTTGAAGTAACTCCTTTTCAATTTGCTTGTCGTTCCATGCAGAAATGGCCTCTTTTAACTCTCTGTTGGCACCAATGAAGTTTGTCCCATTATCTGACCTGATGTGTACTACTTGACCTCTACGAGAAATAAATCTTCGTAGAGCATTTATACATCCATCTGTGTCCAAAGAATAGGCTACTTCCAAGTGCACCGCTCTACTTGCCATACAAGTAAAAATCACTCCGTATCGTTTTACTGTACTACGTCCTCTTCTAACTTCGATAGGACCGAAGTAATCCACACCAGTATTTGTGAAAGGTGGAAGATCAGGTGTAATTCGTTCAAGAGGTAGGTCAGACATCTTTTGTTCGCCCGTCTTTCCTTTGTAACGTCTACATACAATACATTTGGAAATGACTTTTCTTGCAGCAGCATTAGCGTTTATAATCCAATATGTTTGTCTGAGTTTGGACAACATATGATTCCTACCACAATGACCCAATTGGTCATGAATGTGACGAAGTAGAAGATTTGACACATGGTGATTTTTGGACAAAATGATGGGATGTTTGGCTTCGATAGGCATGGCTGCCTTTCTGAGTCTTCCTCCTACTCTGATGAGTTCGTCATCCAATACAGGGTCCAATCTGTATATGCTGCTCTCCTTTTTGAGCCCACAAGAACCATGCTTCAGTTGTTGAATCTCATCTCGAAACTCTTGCTGCTGACTGAAGCGAACAATGGCTATTTCAGCCTCAAAGAGGTCTTCCAATGACAAAAATTGTCCACCCAAAGTTGCCTTGAATGACTTCATTTGTAAATCTATGTCTGATTTTGAAGCATTGCAATTCCTTTCCAGTAACAGTAATTCCTTTCTTTTGAGACATATCAGTTTCAGTAGCTTTTTTACCTTGAGCATCCAAGCAACTGCCACTTTCAGTTTTTTCCAGTCTGAAAAATGTGTGATAAGACAGTTACTGGCATTCTGGATATCTTGCATGATAACAGCATTCACTCTAAGATCTTTCTTGATCTCTGGATCATCATCTTCGTGCATATCGACAATTTGCTCTTTGGGGTGTAACTGATGCTCTTCTGTTCTCCAAAGAAAGCTAGGACCTGCAATCCATCTCTTACTGTGCATAAATGCCTTGATATGCATTCCACGTGAAGCATCATCTGCCGGATTTTCCTTGGTGGCAACATATCTCCATTGCTGAAGCAATGTCCTATCTCTAATGTAAGAGACCCTATTTGCAACAAAGGTTTGGAAGCGTTTGTCTTCATTTTTGATGTACTTGAGCACAGTTTGACTGTCAGTCCAAAAAACTGAGTTCTCCAATTGAAGTCTTAATTCCCTTCTCAACATCTGGTCCACTTTAACAGAGAGAACAGCTGCTGTTAACTCCAAGCGAGGAATGGTTAGAGTTTTAAGGGGAGCCACTCTGGACTTAGCAAGTAGAAATGTTACATGCACTTTATCATCACTGTTAATCATCCTAAGATAAGTAACCATACCATATCCTTTTTCAGAGGCATCTGAAAAATGATGCAAACAGGCATGCATGATTTCACCAAAATCTGTAGGTTTTAAGCATCGGCCTACTTGAAACTCTGACACTTCATCCAAATTAGAAATCCAACAAGTCCACTGTTTTCTGAGAGCTGGAGGTATTTCTTCATCCCAGCCCAGATTCTGTCTACACATCTCCTGTAGAAGCAACTTGGCGGGCAACATAAGAGGAGCAAGAAATCCCATAGGATCATAAACTGAACTAACAGTAGACAAAATTCCTCTTCTTGTGCACTGATGGGGTTTCAACTGCAGTTTAAATTGAAACGTGTCAGCTTCTGCACACCACTGGAGCCCCAAAGTTCGTTCTACAGGCAGCTTGTCCCGGTCTAAATCCAAGTACTGGATGTCCTTACTTCTGTACTCTTCTGGAACTGATTGTAGTACCTTACGGCTATTACTAGTCCATTTCGTCAAACAAAATCCACCCTTTTGACAAAGAGCAATAAGATCCTGCACCATGGCAATAGCAGCCTGCTCTGAGAAGATGCTTTTCAAGCAGTCATCTACATAGAAACAATCAAAGACAGTGTCGATCACTTCTGATGGAAAAAGTGCTTGATTGTCCTCTGCCGTTCGTCTTAATGCATAACATGCACAACTTGGAGAAGACGCGGCTCCAAACAGATGGACTATCATTCTATATGTAGTGACTTCCTGCTTCAAGTTTCCATCAGACCACCATAAAAACCGAAGAAAATCCACATCATCTTCTGCTACCTTGACCTGATGAAACATAGCTTGAATGTCAGCCATTAGTGCTATGGTTTCCTGTCTGAATCGTAACAATACTCCCAAAAGTGAATTTGTAAGATTGGGACCTTGCAACAATTGTTTGTTGAGTGAAGTATCTCTAAACGTTGCCCCACAATCAAACACGACCCTCAATGTTCCTTTCTTTGCATGTAATACTCCATGATGAGGAATATACCAAACCTTTCCATCATCACGATCTAATTGATGCTCTGGCACCTTTTCAGCATATCCTTTCTCCAGAACATCAGACAGAAAATGAGTATACTCCTCATGCAACAGTTGATTCCTTTCAAGCCTTTTTCTCAAACCATTACACCTTTGTTTGGCAACACTTAAGTTGTTTGGAAGTACAACATCATCACTACGAAATGGTAGCCTCAGGCTATAATGACCATCCAGCATTTTGACAGAGTTCTTCATCATTTCCATAAATTGCAAATCCTCCCTTGACATCTCCTCTTTCTCGACAACAATTTCATTGAAGTCGTGATTATACTGATTTTGGAGCAATTCTTCAAGCCTTCTGATAGAAATCCTATTAACAGTAACAGAGGGTGTACCAGTTTCATCCTCACAGTTACTGCTTGCTTCTGAAAGTCCATTAACAACCCACCCCAGTAGGGTTCTAATGGCATATGGCCCATCGCCATAGCTGTTTATTATTTCCCAAGGTTCCATTACTTGAGATGCATTAGCTCCAATCAGTAAACCTATATTGGCTTCAATGTGAGGAATTGTTACTCTGTCCAGATATGGCCATTTGGAAATGTCCTCCTGCGTTACAATATTGTCCGAATTGACAGGCAGTTTCTTCTGTGTGTACACTTCAGGAAGAGAGAAGAACTTATTACTGTTGATACCGCATACCTCTAAACCAGTTATGACATTACAAGACACAGGCTGTTCTTGCCCCATAGTACGAAGATAGATGTTAATTTTTTTTCCTCCAATGTTAAGCTCATTCATGAGCTGCTCTGAACAAAATGAGGCTGAGCTCCCAGGGTCCAGAAAGGCATAAGTCTGAATTACTTTCTGACTTTTAACTGATTTTACTTGTACTGGAATAATTGAAAGCAAGCATTTTTCATTCCCGGCCCCTGTATGGCCACAAGTTTGGGTAGAGACTATGCTGCTCCTCTTTTCAGTGTCCTTTGCCTGTGGAATTCCAGCTGCCAATTTGCGATATATGTGCAAAACTGTAGGATGCATTTGCTTGCAGACTTCACAGACAAGACGATTGTCACATTCTTTGCTTAAATGTCTAGATTTCAAACAGCTGAAACAAATTCCTTTTCCTTTCAAAAAGTCAATCTTTTCTCGTTGTGTCTTCTTCTTTAAAACATGACACCTTTCCAAAACATGATTGCCTTGACATAACAAGCAAGTCTTGCTTTCATCAATCTTGCTCACAAAACGAGTTCCTTGCTGCAAGTTTTTAACTGGAACTGAGGCAACAACATTTGTAGCAAAACTGTTTCCCTTGAATACCTTACCAGCTTTGCTTGCAACTTGTTGTTTGTCTTGAATACATCCAAACACAGGATCAGAAACGATCTTTGCATGTCGTTCGATGAAATCAACAAGATGTGAGAAATTGGGTCTGGCTTGGATCAGATCCATTATCTCACAGGCCTTTTCTCGCCAACGTTCTCTCAACTTGAAAGGTAACTTCATTACAACGGTTCTCATATTACTTGGCATGTTGAGCTCTTGCATAAAAGAGATGTCATTAAGAAGGTTACAACATGAGCGCAAAAACAAGGAATATGCATATAACCCTTGTGCGTCCTCAGCCTTTAACAAGGGCCAGCCTAAAGCTTTATCCATATATGCAGCAGCAATTTTAAAATCATTACCAAATTGCTCCTTCAGAAGATTCTTAGCCAATGGATAACCTATTTCAGGATCAAGATGTTGACAACTTCGAACCAGTTCTTTAGGTTGACCTGTGGTAAATTGCTCCAAAAAATACAAACAGTCCCTTTTATTGTGAGTTCTTTCCTCAACACCATGTTCAAATGCTCTCAAAAAGGATACATAATGAAATGGATCACCATTGAAGACTGGAATCTCTCTATTTGGAAGTGTGTGAGGTTGAGCTTGATGTACAAGATATGCAGTGAGCTCCTCCTGCTTTTTCAAAATCTCAAAAAGAGGTTCATCGTGAGATGGAAGAGGGTTTATAGCTTGTGTTGCTATACTGCCACTGGAATGTTGTACAAACTGACTTGAGTCCTGATGTTGATTAGTGCTGGTGCCATAAGTGTTCAATCCTCCTATGTGCTGCATTGTTGTTGATTGTGATGGGAAGTTAGAAGTAGCACGAACTGATTGTGATGGGAAGTTAGAGGTAGTGCCAGTTGGTTGTGATGGACTGCTGTTTTTAGCTCCAACTGTGGCCACTGATAGTTGACTTGTTGGTACATATTCAGTAGCTTGAGGATTTAATATTTTTCTTCTTGTTGAATCAAAAATTCCATTTCCAATCACATCCCTTGACGTTTGACTCTTTGTAACTTCCTTTCCTTTTGAATGAGAACTACCAGTACGTGAGCATTTGCTTTGGCTGCCAACAGTACTCAAAACAGCAAGTTTTGCAGTAGATGCTGCTATTTCAGCATCCAATTCAAGTTGTTCTTTCTGTTTTCTCAATTCCTCTTGCTTTGTTTCAATTGCATGTTTAGATTTCAATGCAGCGGCACGGGCCATAAGTGCAGCTCTCTCTGCTTCGGCCTGTACACGAGCTGATGCAGTAGAAGAACTACTACTGGAACTGTGCTTACTATAGTTAGTGGCACCCTTTGAAACATTTGAAACACTGTCCTCTGGGACGACCTCATCATTAATATTTGCATCAGTAATCCCTTCAGTTATTTCCTGACATGTGTCAGATGTGGACAACCATAAATTGACATGTTCAATAAACTCGTTTTTTGAAATCATTTTTGCCTTGTACCATATATCATGTTTCTCAATTTCATTATCAGGCAACAAAGTCAACAAAGATTCATGTGCTTCTTGAGCCTCCAAACATAACCCTTTGAATTTTTCAAATACACTTTGTACTTCATTCTCATATTCTCTGTTATTTTGCATCAACCTTTTAATAGTTTCTTTTATTTTGTCTGCTTTGTTCAACTTTGCTTTCCTAATTGCTTGCAATGATTGCAGTTTTTCCAATAAGGCCTTTGCTGTAAGTTTAACTGGCCTTTTTTGCCTTTCAGGCTCACTATCATCATAAAGCTGTTGTTTTGACCCAGCAGATTCTTCCTCATTTAAACACTGTTCCTCCATATTACCACAATTTCAGAACAACCATACAGTACAAAAAATTGTCCAACCCTTTGGCAACCAATGCATTGGATTTACGCTTGTTTTGTGTGCACACATAATAAATGGCCATTAAGTTCAGTTATTGTTGCAACAATGTACCTTTAAATCCTGTGTTGAATCACCATCCAATGCGAATCCAACAGGAACGAACGAAGTCCAACGCAACTAGAACAGGAACAGCAAACGAAGTCCAATGCAACTCTATCAGGAACAGCAAACGAGATCCACAGCAACTCCAACAGGAACAGCAATGAAGTCCAACGCCACTCCAACAGGATCAGCAAGCGAGATCCACAGCAAAGATCACTGGAAGCAGAGGTTTTTGACTTAATATAACAGCCTTCCATTGCTGTTATCGCCAGAAATGGGGGTGAGCACGTATTTCACGCGTGCAATCAGAGTCCATGCATGCTAAAGTTGTTTTTAAGCAGAATGTCTTTATTTGTGCAGGTGAATTAAACAAAGCCTCTATCTTTGCTTCTCCTTTCTTCTTTATCATGTCAATATAACATTCACTCCATGTCTACACAGCACATATCTAAACACTGCTGTTTTCTGGCTAGCAAACAAATTACTCTGTGGCACGGTCAAAAACCGTGTGCTTTCCCATACCTGACGCTCTTCCTCGCTTACACAGGCACCTCAGTTATAGTTTTCAGTTAGTGACACCTAGTGGACAACATAAATCACTACAACACAAAAAATGGCTCCTACATATATCATGTTTTCATTTTATTGTTAAGATAGTGAAAGAACGCATCCAGGGTGATGTGAATAAGGGTATAAAGTACACTGTTCCCTTTGAAGATTTAACCGATGTGTGCTCTGGAGTTAGTTTTTCATATCAAACTTGCGAAGTCAGACAAGGAAAAGATGCAAAACTAAACTGTGTGTATAGGCTACTTAATATTGAGGAAAAAGCCGTCAATTAGATGTTGGCAAATGTCTGCAACCCCACTTCTGTGATGTCTTTGTTTACCCCCATCCACACTGACAAGAAGCAGCAGCATTTTCAAACTAAAACGGCCTCTTCAGCGTTTCCTAAACGATCCATTTTCGACGCTCAAAAAATCCGCCGTAGTGTGGACGGATGGTGTAAATGTAGCAAAACTTATGCATTTCAAAACAAAAATGCATTAGTGTAAATGGTGCCTTAATTTTCCCATATTTCCTCTGTGTGTTTAATCTGTCTGTGAAAAGTGAAAGTACCATCAACACAGCCGATCTCAAGTGTGATATAATGGCAAGAGCTGATCAAGAGAATTAAGCTTTCGGTTAAAGGTACATTAAAATAAATATAAAAACATTTGCATTCACTTTCTTTACATTAAGCTGTGCGTCGATCGTTGCAACCTTTGAATCAGTGTATGCTGACTGACAGACGCGTTCTGTATGATAAACTGATCCCAGATCAGCTTCTGATTTTGGGGGGTGGGGTTAGAAAAGTGTAAAGAGTGTGTATAAGTGTAAAATTCCAGTAATTCAATGTGTCCTCTCATTTTGATCACAGTATTTACCACAAAATACAAGGTTTTTGTGGAAGTCCCTTAGTTTTTTTGTTAAATATGTTTTAACTAGCTTGGTAAAACCTTTACAATAAAAAGGTAACCAATTTGTTTAAATCTTAAATCACAAACTTAATATTATTTCTGAAGGGGAAAAGTGTTTCTACATGCAAGCGTGTATGCATTATTCTTTATTTTATATCTGCATATTAAGCAGTATGTTAAAAGTAACAGGTTGTGTGTTTTTATTCACACATGAGGCTTGTTTCTCAAAGGACATCCCTTCATCACGTTTTTCAGAACTCAAACTTTTTTTCAACACTACAGGCCACCACCCAAGGAATATCACCTGGGACAAGAGAATGATCCAAGAGGATTGAAGAATAAATTAGAATTGTGTAAGCTGGAGGAGTTTCACTGTTCCAGGATCTCTTAAAATACTGAAGATAAAATAGGCTTATCCTTGGGGAAATAAGCTTTGGTTTCTCCAGCTTGTTGAAAACACACCAATCCCATGATCTACAGAAACTAGTTTAATGGCATGTATTCAGATCCACATGCGCTTGTGATCAGGTTTCCATTTCAACAGCCTTGAACAGTCCATGAAGTGTTACTGAACCACAAGAGAGTCCATGCTGTCTAAAGAAACTGAGATTCAGGTAATACCCATGCAGAGTGTGATTACAGTCTGAAACATGATGCTGCCACGAAGGTCAAGCAGCGACTACCTTCAAGGAAAATCCTTAGTGTACCAGCTAAAGAAACTGTATTGGGATGGTTTTGTTGACAAGAGTATAACCTTGATGTGGGTGTTTCAGAATTTATATCCTGGCTGAATATCAAAACATGCACTTGTCACTTGCAGAAACTGCACAGCAGACTAGCCAACAGAATGGAGCTGCATTTTTTCTTTAACTGTTAATATATTTGAGAGTAATGTGTGTCAAAGTGTTATGAATAAACTGGGACTAATCAGAGTTTAATCAATGCATCTTTTATTTCAGTCAGCATTAGGCCAATTCAAATGTCTGAAAATCACAGACCACTTGAGAAAATTGAGCATCTACGTCAGCAATTGGCAATTTTTAGAACAATGCTGGCATGCCGAGTGGTAATCAAAGGCACACAAGTGATGATAAAAGCTGCGTAAAACATTCGGATAAGTTGGCGGTTCATTCCGCTGTGGCAACCCCTAATTAATAAAGGGACTAAGCCGAAGAGAAAATTAAAGAACGAATGTCTTATGTTAGTCAAGGGTGAACTCAACCAATAAGCGAGGTAAGCAGCCGCTTACCATGCCCCAAACAATGGCAATGCTATATTAATCATATAGCTCTTATATATGTTCTATCATATGTTGTAAAATCTGTCTATAACCATTAAGATTTTAATGTTATTACTTCTTTTCAAAACTCGTTCCTTCTAAATTCAATTCAATTCAGCTTTATTTGTATAGCGCTTTTACAATGTAGATTGTGTCAAAGCAGCTTCACATAAATGGTCATAGTAACTGGAACAGTGTGGTTCAGTAACTGGAACAGTGTAGTTCAGTTTTTAGTGTTTAAGTTCAGTTCAGTTTAGCTCAGTTCAGTGTGATTTAATCATTACTGAGAGTTCAAACACTGAATAGCCAATTCATCGATGCGTAGCTCTACCAATCCTGAACCATGCGAGGCAGTGGCGACAGCAGAGAGGGAAAAAAAACTTCACCTGATGGGAGTGAAGAAAAAAAACCTTGAGAGAACCAGACTCAGTTGGGCACGACCATTTTAATTTCTCCGCTGGCCAAAAGTCTAGTGCAGAACTTCATTCGTCGTGGTTTAGGCTGGAAGATGGCCTCAGCGAAGACTCGTCTGTCCCTGGAGCGTCACTGGAATCAGACTCATGTTCTCCACTCCCCACGACCATCAGCGCAGCAGCAGCTCAGGATATGGCCTGGTCCCGGATATGGAATCCTTGGGATCATCACGTCGCTGGTCTTGGATCCAATCAGTGACTCCGCCTAATCTGAGGACCTCGGGATGAGTATCCCGAGGTGAAAATAGAGAATAAAGAGAATAATTAGCGTAGCTGCTGTTCATAGTGTATATAAGCAAGATGTAGAAGCCAGTGTGGAACCCGCTAGGTGATGCATTGAGTGTATGCTTTACTAAACAGATAGGTCTTTAATCTAGTTTTGAACTGGGAGAGTGTGTCTGAGCCTCGGACGTTATCAGGAAGGCTATTCCAGAGTGTAGGAGCCATGAAAGAGAAGGCTCGACCTCCTTTACTTGATTTTGCTATTCTAGGTACTACCAGAAGCCCTGAATTTTGAGATCTTAAAGAGCGAGTTGGTTTGTAGCGAGACAGAAGGTTGGTTAGATAAACAGGAGCTAGATTATTTAGAGCTTTATAGGTGAGAAGTAATATTTTAAATTCAATACGAAACTTAACAGGCAGCCAGTGTAAGGAGGATAAAATTGGGGTTATATGATCATATTTTCTAGACCTGGTCAGAACTCTGGCTGCTGCATTTTGTACTAATTGAAGTTTGTTAATAGAGGATGCTGGGCAGCCAGCAAATAGAGCATTACAGTAATCCAGTCTCGAAGTCATAAAAGCATGGACTAGCTTTTCTGCATCTGAGATGGATAGCATATTTCGTAATTTAGCGATATTTCTCAGATGACAGAAGGCAGTTTTAGTGACATGGGATATATGGTTTTTAAAAGTTAGATTGCTGTCAAATATGACACCCAAATCTTTTATAGTAGAGCTAAAGCTAACTTTGTATCCTTCTAATTGTAAATTGAGTTGCGAGATCTGCTGTGTGCAAGATTTAGGCCCAATAGGTAATAATTCTGTTTTGTCGGAGTTTAAGAGAAGAAAATTGTTGGTCATCCAGTCTTTGATGTCTTTGATACACTCAGTTAGTTTAGAAAGTTCAGACGTCTCGTCAGGTTTAGTTGAAATATATAATTGAGTATCATCTGCATAGCAGTGAAAGCTGATCCCATGTCTTCCAATAATGTCTCCCAGAGGTAGCATATAAATTGTAAACAGTAAAGGGCCTAAAACTGATCCTTGAGGCACCCCATACTTTACTGGGCAGATTTGTGAAGGCTGTCCAGTAAGATTCACAAACTGGTAGCGGTCAGTTAAGTATGACTTAAACCATTGTATAGCCTGTCCCTGGACACCTGTAGACTTTAAGCGATTTATGAGGATATTGTGGTCTATGGTATCAAATGCCGCACTAAGATCGAGTAAAACTAATAGCGAGACGCACCCTCGGTCAGCAGCTAAGAGTAAATCGTTGGTTATTTTCACTAAGGCGGTTTCTGTACTGTGGTGAGCCCTGAAACCTGACTGAAACACTTCAAAAATATTGTTCGTCTGCAGGAAAGAGCATAATTGAGTGGAAACAACTTTTTCTAGTATTTTAGACATAAATTGAAGATTTGAAATAGGCCTATAGTTAGCTAAGTTGTTGGTGTCTAGTTGCGGTTTCTTAATAATAGGCTTAATAACAGCTAGCTTGTAAGAGTTTGGAACATGGCCTATAGATAAAGAAGAGTTGATAATGTTAAGAAGAGGTTCTCCTACAGCAGGTAGCAGCTCTTTCAGTAATTTTGTTGGAATTGAGTCCAGCATACACGTAGCTGGTTTAGAGCTATTTATAATTTTTACTAACTCTTCATGTTCTATGATTTTGAAGCAGTGTAGGTTATTATTATGATTTAATGAAATATTTACAGGATTTGGAGTATAAGCCGGTGCAGAAAGTCTGGCATCTCCTATTTTTTGTCTAAAGCCTTCTATTTTATTACTGAAAAAAATTCATGAAGTCATCACTACTAATTTGCGGTGGAGTAGTTTGTTCCAAGGATGACCGATTATTAGCTAATTTAGAGATGGTGTTAAATAAAAATCTAGGATTGTTATGATTATTTTTTATCAGTTTGCGCAGGTGCTCGGTCCTGGCAGATTTTAGAGCCCTACTATAGCTGGACATACTGTCTTTGTACGCAATTCTAAAGACCGCACATGCAAATATTAAAATCTAATTTGTCTAAATGGCTAATTGACAGTGCATAAAGTTTGTAAACATTTTTTTTTCATTTGTTAATTTATTGTTTTTGTTTACAATAAGAAGATAAAGCTTTCACCTAAAATTTATTTTTAACAAAATGAATCTACAGAGGTAAAAAAAAAAAAAACTCTATAGAGAAAGAGAGTTTTGATTAATTGCTTAGGCCCCCAAATCACTAAGTCCGCCCCTGATGTTAGTCATGAGCTGTATAGCAAAGCCAAACTCTCCAAAAAGAAAACTGCCTCACTCAGCTGAACTGAATTCTGTCAAGTTGTGGAGTCTGTCTGCACTAGTGTGCCCATTTACATATTGAATTGATGTACAATACATCCTCTCATCCTCTCATGCACAGAAAAATCATGCCAGTCAACCATTGACTGTGCAATGTGTTTAAGTGCAACATCCAGATGCACACAATGCCAGAGTTGGCTTTTAAGCTGCATGGGAAAGCTAATATGTTAGTACCACCACAAGTAGAGTGAAAAAGTGTCACTTAACTGTACTATTACTGGACCGTATATGCAAATCTTAAACACTCACAGAATGTTGGCCATTTGAGCATCTTGAATCAGGGCTCGTTCTCTCACAAGCACAGAATGTTCTTGCCAGTCAGCAATCAGCTCTAGTCTTCTGCAGTGTTTTCAAAAGCAACATTGCCCAGATACACCAAATGCTAAAATCTGCTTTTGCAGACTCTTGTTTTTGAAGACTGTAAATCAAATTACACAAAATTATCCTTGCAACCCACTGGACAAGTAAACTGGCTCTATAGGCTCTTTCCACTTCAACAGATTTTGGCTAAATGAACTTGTAAGCCTTCCTCAATCTTCTCATGCAGGTGCAGCGCAATTATACCAGTTGGCCATTGACTCAAGGTCTTTGTGGTGTGTTTTTGCTTAACATTTTAGCCCAGATGCATGCAATTCCACAGTTGGCTTTCAGCACTGCTAGTTCATTGATGATTGCCAATCAGTTGACTTCCTGGAGTCATAAGCTGTATGAAAAAGCCAAAACTTAATAACAGAACAGCATTATTTTACTGAACATACAGAACATATGAAATGGAAAGTTAATTGGTCATGTAAATCAGCTGTTCTCAATTCTGGTCCTTGCTCTGTGAGGTGGACATCACGAGATATTCTGCCAAGATTCCAGTTCGAAAGAAATTTTCAATTCAAAGCGTACTAAAGTGCATGAGATGTAACTTTTATGCAAATACTATAGTTATGGTAAATAACTATTCACACTTCTGCAATACGTTTACAGCTGCAAACAGTGTGGTGCAAATCTTAGTTATTAAAAACAAAGTAAGCTTAAGCCAATTTAATGTGTGCAGGATTTCAGGGGGTAGAGAACAGTGAACACTGTGTAGCAAACATGCCAAATGGAAAACAGATTCTTCATTGGGCTCTCTCTAATTATCTAAAGAAGGAGTCTTGAATAAGAGAGACTTGCAAAATGTGCAAAAACAGGAGGTCGCGTGGACCACAATTGAGAGGCACTGATCCATGACCATCAATGAGCATCTGCCAGTTTTGTTTTATTTTTATGAGTTTCATACCACCAGCATTACCTGGAACACCACGGTACATTTTGACTAAGCAAGTTTAATTTGCATCCATCTACTCAAACAGGCACAGATGCACTTGCTGGTTGTCACATGCTTAAATAGGGATGTTTACGAGGCCATTGACATGTTTGGCCAGGAGCCGCATCCATACTCAAAGGAAACCCTGGGATTTTTAATGACTAATACACATACTTTTTTTCTACAGTTACGCCTTCCGTCCTTACTACCCCGGAGTTTTCGTTCCCTGAAAATGCTTTTTGAAAACGCTGAAGAGGCCATTTTCATTTTAAAATGCTGCTGCTCTGAGTCAGTGTGGATGCAAGACTACCTTTTCTCAAGTAGTCTTACATCCTTTCCTTGTAAGTTCAGACTTCGCAAGTTTGATATGGAAACAAACTCCCAAGAACATGTCATTTAAATCTTCAAAGATAACGGTGTACTTTTATTATGTCATTTACATCACTCGGCTACGTTGTTTTACTATCTCAACAATAAAATGAAAACATAATATAAGGAACTGCCTATTTACATTTCGATATTAACAACTTAGCAGACACCAAAAATGTTTGTGTAGCTACCTATTTATATGACCATCGTCTTCACCGTATGCATTTTTATGACAAAACGGAGTCTTTAACATTACTGCCTCATTACTTCATTGAAAAATATGAAAAATTTCCTGTCTCTTTTGCTGAATAGAAGTTTTAATAATCAATAATGGCAATCAATAATGCAATTAGTTTTTTTACAGCTCAGACATCTGCATATGCTGGAGCGCGTGCCAGAGTGTGAGTGGTCACGTGATGTGCGTTTTCAGCAGTATATTGTGGATGGAGATCTTTTCAGAAGCACTAGGCAAAACTCCACTGTGGACGTGGATCACTTTCATTCTAAAATGCAGTTTTAAAACTAAAATTTATTAGTGTAAACAGGGCCTATGTGGCAGAGCTCACTGGCAGTATAGAATCCCCATCACTATACTAGGGCATTAGGACCCATACAAACCTCAGTATGAGCACCCCTTTTTGGTCTCACTAGCATCTCTTCCAGTCTTCCTAGTTTACCTATGTGGTCTCTTATCCAGGTACTAACCAGATGCAAACCTGCAACCCTTCAGTGGACAACCATGTTAGAGCTGCAAAGGGTGAGTTGCCAACTAGTAATTGTGGTAAGTTCTGTTGCATCATACCTAATCATACCATGTCAGTTGATTTTACATTTATATTTATTAAAGAGGTAGAGGGTTTCGGATTTCTAAAGTCAACAGAAAAGAAACAATACACAAATTGACAAGTGACAAGTCTTGATAAGTTGCGGAGTCATATGCATGTTTGACTTGAGAACACATCATACTCTTTAAAGGACATCCTGGGATTTTTAATGACCAAAAAGAATTTAAGGCAGCAAAGCAGTGACACAGTAGGTAGTGCTGTTGCCTTACAGCAAGAAAGTTGCTGGGTCGCTGGTTCGAACCTCGGCTCAGTTGGTGTTTCTGTGTGGAGTTTGCATGTTCTCCTGCGTTCGCGTGGGTTTCCTCCAGGTGCTCCGGTTTCCTCCACAGTCCAAAGACATGCTGTACAGATAAATTTTGTAGGCTAAATTGTCCGTAGTGTATGAGTGTGTGTGAATGTGTGTGTGGATGTTTCCCAGAGATGGGTTGCGGCTGGAAGGGCATCCGCTGCATAAAAACTTGCTGGATAAGTTGGCGGTTCATTCCGCTGTGGTGACCCCGGATTAATAAAGGAACTAAGCCGACAAGAAAATGAATGAATGAAGAGTTTAAGACCCTGTTTAAGTTTGATCACTTGTTAACAAACCACAAACACACAGAACAGATGAAGAGCAAACAGAGAGATAAAGAATAAATAGCATTTTATATTGATGGAGGATTAAGTGTTGACGAAACAGATGCATCTACAGCAGTTTCTTAAAAATGGCCAAAGATTTAGCTGCTGGCATAGTTTTAGACAAATCATTCTACTAGCCATGAACAATTCAGGTGAAAGTCTTTGCAACTGACTTCATGCTCCTTAGAGAGGGCACCACAAAGCAACATTTGGTTGTCAAAACTCAAAGTCCTGCCAGGCACAAAAGCCTGAAATAGTAAAAAATACTTGAATCTGTCCATCCTCTCACATAGGCACAGGACGTATTGGCTAGTTAGCCACTGGCTGTAAACATTGCGGTGTGTTCACATTTTATCCCAGACTCCTATGATGCCGCAGTTGGCTTTCTGCCCTGGTTGGTCTTTGATGATTTTAAATCAAATGAGACAATTTATCTTTGCAACCCAGTGGATAAGTAAACGGGTTATTTAAAGGCCCTGACCATCATTGAGCATCTGTCAACATACTGTAGTTTTTGTGGTGACTTCTTTAATGTGGACAGCTTTTTGGCTGATGGAGCATGTTCAATCTGTGCCCTTTAGTGTGAGAGAGAGAACTCTGACTGAAAATGACTTTAGGGAGAAAACAGAATCATTATTTTGTTAGGTGTAGTGGCTTAATTGTAGGTCTCTTAGTAAAATTTGTTGACTTTGGAATCTGCTCATGGAGTCACATTGAAATCTTTAAAAGGATATAACCAATATCTGTGCAAAAACAGCATGATGCATACTTCAGCAATGAACACCCTCTACAAAAACGACTGCATGTTCTATATACATTTGATTCATTTTGTGACCCTTTTTATTATTAATGTCTTTCTTCACAAACAAACAAACAAACAAACAAATAAATAAATAAATAAATAAATAAATAAATAAATAGTTTGCCAATGGACGTAGATGTTGTGTGTCTAGGGACTTTTAGCCTAGATCCATTCAAATACCATTTTGGTCATTTTGGCACTTCTAGTTTTTTGAGGTTAGTATCTCGTCTTAATGAGTCACAGAGATGAAGTTTTGTTACTCTCAGAATAACACCATACATAAATAACATGTTACCCCAAGCAATATTTTAAAATGAGAATCTCTGCAGAAGTAATCATCGGAACACATATATAATAATGAAAAAAAGATTTCCGTTTGGCACACAATGTCTTTAACATTTCACAGGCAAAAAGCAATGAAAACAACAGTCAACAACACATCATTAAAAAAAGAGATGCACTCAAGTCATCACCATATAACTCAAAGAAAACAACAAACCACGCCAGTAGAAATAAAGTTCTAAACAGTAAAAACAATAAGACTGATTTGCATGATTTATTCACGCTGTGGTGTATGCTAGGAACAGGTCCAGCATCCAGCGCTGTATTGCACATCTATCCATTAGCTGGGTTCTGACAATGCATACATGACAACACAATCAAATTTGTTTTCTAATATACTAATATTAGGGTAACCAGTTCCTGCCATGCAATAGATGTCAGTTTTATCACAACATTCATGCATTTTATCCTGCTGGAATTGACTAATTTAGGATCTCATTTGACAAGAAAAAACTCTTGGCTAAGAACTAGATCAAACTTTCTTATGTATAAATTTTACCAGTATCACCAGAAGAAATGTGTCTGTAGCAGCATGATGACTGAAGAAACAGGATTATGTAAAACCAAATTTTTTTTAACAGGTTAAAAAGTCATAACAGAACTGATTAAGTATACATTTTATAAGATGATGGTTCTGGTAGTTAATGTCTTTGTTACCAGGAGCTATTTTGCAGAAGATGGCAATCGGAAAGAATATAACCCCACACACATACAGCAGAACATAGGAAAGACAATGGAGATCCAGGAATGTAGAGTCAGGTAAGTATAGCATAGTCTTTATCCATAATGGAGACTAGACAATCATCTTGTGGGAACTGAATGTGCTGCCTGTAACAGACCTGGACCTTTCTATTTTTTGAAAGTTGGATATGGACATGTGCCGAACTCTGAAATGTTTTTAATGTGCTATCGATCTAGGCCAACCTAGTCTCCTGCCAGAAAAAGACCTGATTAGCCAACAAAATTGATAAAAAGCATCCTATATTCTTATTTTGCTGACTGAAAATACATGTCTAATCTTAGGCTTTCATGTATGATTCTATTCGTATTGATTCTTCTATCAATTTTTAGGGGTTTTATTTGACTAATCTAAAACTTGATATCACAAAAGTTTTCATGACAAGTGTTTTCTATAATACGTAAACTTCATTTATTAATTTTCATTCGGCTTAGTGCCGCTTATTTATTACGGGTTGCCACAGTGTAATGAACCGCCAACTTATCCAGTATATGTTTTACACTGTGATTGCCCTTCAAGCTGCAACCCAGTACTGGGAAACACCCATACAATCTCACATTCACACACACACAAACACTACTGCCATTTAATCTTATTCATTTCACCTGTACAGCATGTTTTTGGACAGTGCTAACCACTGAGCCACCGTGTCGCTTACTTAAACTTGTTTTAATAAGTTAATTAGCTTTTAAGCAATTTTTTTTTGTTATACAAAGTTTAACTTAATATTTTAGTTTGCTTGACTGATACAAAAAAAAAAATTAAGCAGCAAGGTTTTTTAGTGTGGCAGTCCATCATTCGTAATAGCCCATTTGCTGTGCCAGGTGTTCATGCATCATGCAGTGTTATGGTAACTATTTAACTCTTGCGTTGACTGACACAGTTTTATGACACAAAGTGCATTGCTCGTGTTAGTGGCGTAAAATGAAATTATTTTATTTAAAGATAAATTAAATTAAGTAACTTAACTTAGGCTAAGAAAATTAAATGTAAAATTATATAAAATGATGAGTTGATTATAAATATTGATGTTAACTTATTATCAGCTTTGACGCAGCAGCTTTTGTCTAATCCACTCATTATATAAACATCAACATCACAGCAATTACAGTTTGTTTTTTGTTTTTTCAGAAAAATATTGCATAATAAGACGAAAGCTGTAAAATATTCCTGATTGTTCTTTACTCACAGTATCGGTCCACAATGTCAGATGACATCGGAAAACACTGCATCACCATTGCAGTTGGACTGGAAACCAAATGTCTTACTTTAGCAAACATCATGCTGTCCGATAGCAATATCAGTCATATTAAGAATTATCTCAAGATCTACACATAATATTATGTTGTGCTTGTTTGAATCAAGAGCACCTACTCTAAACAATATGCACAGAGCGGTACCGTGATCCATCATCATCAGTTATCTGTCTTCCATCACCACCAACTTTACTCCAATCAACTTGGATTTGCACAAAATGTTAAATATACTCTAAAGTGACTTAAAAAATTAAATAAAAAAAATAACATGCCTATTATTCCACACTTTTTATTTGTAGATTGGCAGATTGCTTCAACAAAAATCCACTGCTGCAGTTCTCCTCAACAACTGTCTATCAACACTTTCAGAGAAGCAATTGAGCACACAAACTCAATTGACCATAAATTGTAGGACTGCTGTAGTGGATTTATGACCATTTAACCATGCTGATATTTACATATGACAGTTTATGAATCAGCAGGCTCATTTGCATCATATATGCTGTGGTGATTCAGTGTTATTCATAAAAGAGAATGCAAAGTGGATTTACACCCTAAGAACGCCCACAGACATTGAGGCATCAGATCAGTAATGGAAGTAATCGAATATAAGACTACAAACTCACTCAGTAATAGATGAACTCTGGGTTATGATATTGGTGAATGTTGAGAAATCAGTCCTCTGTGCATTTATGAATGAAAAACTGGTCACACTTTATGTTAAGGTTTATATCTATTAATAAATCATGAACTTTGATTGTGTTTAATAAACTCCTAAGTTGCTGCTTATAAATAGTTAGTAAGGTAGTAGTTAAGTTTAGCTATTGAGTACGATTAGAGATGTAGAATAAGATAATATAGAATATTCAATAGACAGTCACCGGCCACTTTATTATGTACACTTTACTAGTAACGGGTGGGAACCATTTTGCCTTTAGAACTGTCTTAATCATTTGTGGCTTTGATTCAACAAGGTACTGTAAATATTCTTAAGAGAATGTGGTCCAGATTGACATGATAGCATCATACAGTTGATGCAGATTTGTCGGCTGCACATCCATGATGCAAATCTTAGAAGTTCACACTTAAAAATTTTTTATTTTTTTAAACATAAATTCAATAAATAACCTGTAAATAGAAATGACTGAACCTTTTAAATGTTGAAAAGTTTTTGTGGACTTTTTAAAATATATTTTATGTCTGTTTATTTTCATGATTTCAGAGACAGCAAAAAAAAACTGGCCTACTTGGAAATATGTAGCTCTTTTGAAATAACAATGCATTATTTATGCACTGTTTTGGAGATTTGCAGTATTGGGCCTTTATTAATGCATCTATTTATTCTGGTTGAAAAGCATGTTGTAGGTCAATCAGTTTAAAAACTGTGACATCATTTTGACTTCAGCTTTGTTGTGCAATTATTAAAGTTTTTGTTTTAGCCACATGTAGATCTTGCAACATTTCCACAAAATATTAGTTAATATTAATACAAGCAGACGTTTAAATACTTTAGACTAAGCAGTCTCAGACAATGGCAGGGCAGTTGATGCTTAAAGCTGCAGTGAAAAGGAGCATTATATATAAATTGTGTTCACTGAAGCCACATCTATCTGTATTGTTTTTAATTATATTGTCAATGTAGTGATAAAATCCCTTTTATTATAATGTTTATTGCTCTGAGGAGAAAAAAAAAGCTAGTCTGTCTATTATAAAAATCCATTAAAAAGCCACAGGTACACAATAAACAGTTTATAAATATAATTATTTTTATATGAGTTTAATTCTTTTTATTTGTTTATTTTCCCCAGAATCAATTGTTGAAGCCCAGCTTAACAACTCTTTAAGCTGAATTATGAATGTTCAATTAAAAATGAACAATCAGTGTTTTGTGCCTGAGTAATTGTTCCATTGTTCACAATATCTGGAAAAATATATATTATATATTGCATAAAAACAGTAATAAAACAAAATTATTACAAGCCCAAATCAGAAAAGCTTGGGACGGTAAGGAAAATGCAAATAAAGAAAGTAATGATTTCTAAATTTACTTTGACTTGTATTTCACTGCAGACGATAAAACAAGCCTTATTTAATGTGTTCCTTATGATTTATTTATTTATTTATTTATTTATTTATTTATTTATTTATTTATTTATTTTATCAAAATAAACATGTATTTCAATTGTACTTCTTGCAACACATTTCAAAAAAAGTTGAAACAGTAAAGCATTTACCACTTTGTAATGTTTCCATTGATTTTCGCAACACTTAAAAGACATTTAGAGACTGAAGACACAAAGTAATTAAGTGATTCCGATGTAATTTTGTCCCATTCTTCCTGCAAACAAGTCTTAAGTTGGACAATGGGGTCTTTGTTGTCACATTTTGTGCTTCGAAATGGACCACACATTCTCTATTGGATACAGGTCGGGACTGCAGACAGGCCAGTCAAGTACCTCTATTCTCTTCCTTCACTGCCAGGACTTTGTAGTTTGTGCAGAATGTGGTTTTGTATTGTCTTGTTAAAATTTGCATGGGCGTCCCTGTAAAAGAAAGCAGCATATTGTGCTCTTAAATCTCTTTGTACTTTTCAGCATTAATGGTATCATCACAAAAGTGCAAGTTAGCTTTGCCAAGTGGACTGACACAGCCCAATACCATGACAGACCCTGGCTTTTGAACTTGTTTCTGGTAACAGTCTAGATCAGGAATATTTAAACTTGGTCCTGGAGTGCCAGTGTCCTGCATGGTTTAGCTCCAACTCCCTTCAACGCACCTCCCTGAAAGTTTCTAGTATACCTAGAGAGAGCTTGGTTCAGGTATGTTTAATTGGGGTTGGAACTAAAATATGCAGGACACCGGCCCTCCAGGACCGAGTTTGGACACCTCTGGTTTAGATGATCCTTTTCTTCTTTGGTCCGGGACCCACAGACTCCATTTCTTCTCAAAATTAGCTGAAATACTGATTTATCTGACCATACACTTTTAAAAAATGCAGGTTTCCACCTTATTCATTCATATTGACCCAACACAAATCGATTAAGTTAACTTGTGGATTGATCAAAAATTAAGTTGCAGTACATGTTTCCACTGTGTGACTGTCCATTCCAGATGCCTCTGAGCCCAAAGAAGTTAACGTCGCTTCTGGACACAGTTAACATAGGGCTTGCTTTTGGTAAAGAACAGTTTTAACTGGCATTTGTGGATGTTACTATGTATTGCGTAACTTGATCAAAGGTTTGCCAAAGTTTTCCTGAGCACATGTGGTGACATTGCTGATAGATGAATGACTATTCTTGATGCATTGCCGCCTAATGGATCGTGGGTCATGGTAGTTCAGCTTAGGCTTGCGCTTTTGTCCTTTACACACTGAGGGCTTTATTTTATTTTATGCTAACGCATTAAGGGCATGTCTGAATCCACTTTTGGTAATATAAGGACGAAAAAATCTGCTTTGCGCCGTGGCGCATTGTCTAAAAGGGTTGAGTTTATTTTCTTAATGAGTTATAGGTGTGTTTTGAGAATAAACCAATCAGAGTCTCATCTCCCATTGCCTTTAAGAGTCAGTTGCGTCCTGCCATAGCACATTTGCTATTTACATGACGGACTTTGTAAGTGGAAAAACTGAGTGTTTCACTAGCAAGAAAACAGTTAAACAGAGCATCTACAGCGTGAGAATGAAAGATAAGGCCTCCTCATTATCTACTTTCACTTTCGCTCTCGTGGATAGGGAAACCTTGTATGCACAGACATCAATTAGCCTATAAACAATTAATTTTGTTTGTTAAGCGCAAATATTTGTTTCAAAACTATTTCTAAATTCAGTTCTAATTTCCAGCAAACGAATAAATGAACAATAATAACGAAGTGTGTTCAAAAACCTGAGTTACATTCTAATACACATGCTGTGCCCCATATGGTCTAAAACCTGACAGGTGGGCAAATCTAAGCTTGTTTTTAATAAAACAAATATAAATATGGATCTAATAAATATTAATGCTAAATATCCTTTATATATATCATATTTTTATCCTATATATATTCTTATTATATCCTATATATATCCTCAAGATTTTAATTATTTTTCATTTGTAAAGATATTTGTGTATTGTTCTGCTGCATCTTAAGTGTATTAAGCAGTGTGTGAGGCGCAAAACTAACGCACTCTGCGCTTTACCTTAAATAAGCTTTGTTCTGGTCTAGAGAAAAGTCTACTATGGTATCTCAAAATAGCAACGAGCCAGCAATGCGCCTCAATACATTTACCTTTTTAGATCAGAACGCCTATGGGCGCACTTATGAGTGCAAATGCATTTGCTATTTAAACAGCGTGGTGCAAAACGTCAAGACGACTCTTGCGCCAAACTGAAACTAGCAAACAACAATTGCGTCGCGCCTTGCGCTAAATTGCGCCGGGTGTTAAGGCCCTGAAATTCTTCTGGATTCCTTGAATCTTTTAACAATGTTATGCACTGTTGAAGGTTATATATCCAAGTGTCTTCCTATCTTTCTTTGAAGAACGTTGATTTTAAGCATTTCAATATTTTTTTTCATGTATTTTGTCACCTTAGAATTATAACGTTCTATCTGGCATTTGTCTAAATTGAGTTATTGACCTTCTTATTAAATGACATCTTATTTATATTATGTGATGTTTTTTATAATTTGTTTACAATTTAAGACTTTTTATTTAAAAAACAAATGTTACACTCATACTGTTTACTATGGAATGCAAAAACTTAAGATTTCTCAATATCTCAAAATCATCCAGTATGCAGATCGAACCTTATATTCCAAGGTGACAATTTGTTGGCATACTGTAAGCCCATCTTACCTTTCTTGAATGCTACTTTTGTACCAAATCATAAATGTAATCACCTACTGACATCATCTGTTTTAAATCACATCATTATTCAACTAATTTGCCTGAATTACTAGCACTAAATTGCTCTTGACAGGAAAGGATGTATAATTACAAATGAAATAAAGTTGACCAGACAAAACATAAAACATGAAATTGTGTTCACATTGTCTGCAATGAAGTGAAATTTGGATATGACAACTTTCTTTTTTTTTTTTTTTTTTTTCATATTTTTCATACTTTCCCAACATTTCTGATTTGGAATTATAGTACATGTACAGATGTCTTCTAAGTTACTTATAAGCAGAAAAATTCCAGAAGGTGTATTCCGTGGGTCAGTGCATCAGGTAGATCAATGGAAGAATTTACACTAAGGCATTTAGGGTAGATTTACAGCACTGTAGTAAAATGTCTTATTTCATATTCTATTTTTTACACAATTGAAGTCAGAATTTTTAGCCCCCCTGAAATATTAGCAACCCTGATTATTTTTTCCCCACTTTCTGTTTAAAGGAGAGAAGGTTTTGTCAACACAGTTCTGAACATAATATAACGGATTTATTTTATCTTTTCCGTGATGACACTAAATAATATTTGACTAGATATTTTTCAAGACACTTCTATACAGCTTAAAGTGACATTAAAAGGCTTAACTAGGCTAACTATAAAAAAATATATATAGCTTAAACGGGCTAATAATTTTGTCCTTAAAATGGTGTTGAAAAATTAAAACCTGCTTTTATTCTAGCCTAAAAAAAAAAAATATATATATATATATATATATATATATATATATATATATATATATATATATATATAATCAGACATGCTGTGAAAATTTCCTTGCTCTGTTAAACATAATTTGGGAAATATTTACAAAAGACAAAAATCAAAGGGGGGCTAATAATTCTCACTTCAACTGTAAATATACAATGTCTTATTTATATATTGTAAATATGGCAATTTTGTCCTCATTCACTCATATATATAAAATTACTTAAGAGTCTCTATTAAAAGTACCATAGAACAAAATGAAACATAGTATGAAATCACAGCAATAGCTGAGTGATTTGACACAATGCATAAATATGTATTAAATACTTATTTAACATACATGTGACTCTTTACAAACGTGTAGCAAATTCCATAACCTACACGTTAAACTAAAAAAAAATGCATTTAAACAGACCTCATACCTCTTCAGAATGGCGGTGAGTAAATGTATAATCTGTATGCATTTTGATGAGCTTTAAACAGATGAGACGCCTGGCTCATACATATCTGCCTGCTTCATAGAACTGCTCTCCCTTAAGGCCTCACAGTATGTCATTTCCATGTACTGAACTCATTATTCAGCTATGCACATATATATCCAGATGTTCATTCAATGGTAGCTTTAATGGTAGCATAACAGGATACTGTCACATTGTAATACCACTTTGTAAACAAACTATTGGGGTATTGCTTGTCATATAAACATGCATTCCTTAGAATTAACATGTACTGTGCATCATAAATGTATATTTTTGTACTTTATGTAAAGCCAATTTTTAAAAAAAATCTATTGTTTAAACAGATGGCCATTTTTTTTTTTTTTTTTTTTTTGCAAAATGACTTAAGAATCAGCTTTAAAATCCCTAAAATCAACAGATGGCAAAAATGTATTTTGGCTAGGATATTCCAGAGTTGTTCTTCCTGTGCAAAATGTAAACATAAATTCTTTGTGTGTAATAGGGCTTCTACAGATGGTATAAACCTATTGAGAATCAAGAGCTGGTGTGTTTTGTGTGTGTACGTGTGTTTTTGCGTGGTTGAGTTGTCTATTGAAATGACAAGGTCTTGGCATGGGTGGTTCTTGGCTAGGATGAACAACAACTCAGTTTTTGATCAATTCAGCTTCAGATGATGGGTGTTTATCCAAGCATGAATTCTTGCCAGACCTTTGGTGATTCATAAGAGTATCTGGTTGTCAGAAGGAGAAATAGAGAGAACAAATGCAATATCATCTGCAAAAGAAAGATAGAAGTAATGAGAAATGGCCAGAAGTTATGACTTTTTATAAGTGGTTTGATCTAAAAGTAGGTTTAAGTTCTGAGTCCTCTGAAACTACACCACAGTGGTAGAATGATAGTTGACCTGGAAAAATGGATGCTTTTTGTGATATCTGGTGTCATCTTTCTACCCATTTCAGGATTAAAAAGAATGATTTGGTGGTTCATAGTAAGGCTGCAGAGTGCTGTATGTAGATTTTCACAAATATCACAAATGAATTCTATTAAAATTAGGCTAAAAACTTTGGTTGCAATACATAATTTAACACATTAGTCCATAAAGTTAAGAAAACAAAAAGTACAGAAAAATGCAAGAGGTGATAATATGCTGGACACACCCCTCATTCGCATATTTAAATTACAAAATGACAGCTAATGATAAAATAGAGAGCTGTTTGTTCATAGCAGTTCACATATCGTTAATGAGTGTTAAAAACTAACTAAGCTGTATGTAATACTTATCTCAAGCATTGTAAAAAAAAAAAAGGTTATAACTTCTAACACATTTGAGAATGAGAATGAGATTTTTTACCAAAACAAACTTTGCCAGAGATAAACAACTTTCCTTGTTATTCATGTATAAATAATGATTATTAAACTTTGTGCAAGCAAACCTTTGCAGTCTAAAATATGATTGCGTGTGAGAATAGTTGTAAATATTTTAAATTAGTGTATTTGGTTGTTTAGTTGGTCATTAATCATGAATTACTACATCAGCATGGCTGCGATTTGATTGTAGACACCCATGCTCATATAATGGGCCATGAGCCAAACCACACAAGTACTTGTGTGATATGACATTTAGACCACAATAAAAAAACAAACAAACTGGAATGTCTAAAACATCAATTTGAGTGAGGAACTACTTCCTTCTACCGTGGTTTTTAAATATATGAATCAAAAATAAGTGTATTCTCATACTTATAATATAAACAGCAAAATTGCTGTCATTACCAGTGTTGTGGAAAGTTCCTTTTCAAAGTAAGGCATTACAATATAGAGTTACTCTCCAAAAGAGTAACTAGTTGTGTTACTTAGTTACATTTAATAGTAAGTAATGTGTTACGTATTGTGTATCACTATACTGTGTACTTTTTATTACCGGGGTAAGCCTTGATCTTTTTCAGAACATTTTAATAGAGAAGTTCTGCAATTACCAACGCACTGTATAACCTATACCTTAATTTATCTTTAAAAATATGTCAAAAATTATTATTTTAGGATAATGTTATATGAGAACTTCCTTACCTCATAGCTATACATGCCGTATATACAGACTATTAAAAGTTTAAATCAATTAATTTTTTGAAAGCGAATTAAAAAAAAGTAACTCAAATATTATTACTTATTTTATAAAAGTAATGTGTTACTTTACAAGTTACTTAGAAAGGTAATATTATTACCAGTGGTGTAGTCAGGCTATACGCACATTCTCCGTATGCCTACTTTTTTCCACGAGCGGTTTGGTATCACAACTTCTGAGGATCAATAATTGCTTATACCCTCGCTATACTCTGTATACTCGTTTTGCTAATTAAACTTTTATAATTTATGTATGTTTTCCAGAGACGTAAAAACGTGCAGGGTAAGTTTGTGGTTTATTCCGCTGTGGCGACCCCGGATTAATAAAGGGACTAAGCCGACAAGAAAATGAATGAATAAATAATTTATGTATGTTTGTGTCCCCTTTAACAATACATTAAATGTTTGTTTTTGTTTTTTTTTTACTTGCATCTTAATTGGTTGCAATTGGTGCATTTGTGTTTAACTTGCCATTCCCAGCCCATGACAACCGCAGTAGCTGTAAGAAAAGTTTTTCGAAGAAAACTGGAAACCTGTAACCTTTGACTTCTATAGTATTAGTTTCTCCTTTTGTGGAAGTCAGTAGTTACAGGTAACATATGTAAAATAAATATATGTTGCTAAAGAATCAAAGAAACATTGACTTTCGTCGTTTTTTTTTTTTTTTTATTTGCCCACTTTATAAATTTGGGTTGAGTTGGTAATAGTACATCACATTTTTTTAGGACTTCACCACTGATTACTATGTAACTCCTGTTACTTGTAATGCTCTACACCCAACACAGGTCATTACTATCAGTCACCACACCAATCACATTAAACATTTGCTATTCCAGTATTATAGGATTTTATAACCCAGGCTTTTATAAAGTGGTTCTAAAAATCTAATTAAATGCCAAGAGTGAAACATTATTCTGCCCAAATGTAAAAAAAGATATCCTGTGATTATGAACAGTATGAGAAGTCTTTGTGGTTAACGCTTACTCTGATTTGTGCTTAATCTGCATGTTGTTCAATCTTAATAAAAATGCACTTTGAGTTTTCAGTTCACATTTGCAATCACATACAGTAAATCACCAAAATTACTACTTTGATTACAATCCAAATTAATTTTTGCCCAATTTATTTCAATTGCCCTTAATACATGTGATTTTTTTTTTTTTAAATTAGGCTACTTAATTGATTGCATGCATATTATTTTGGTCCACATGAAGGCAGCTAGTTTCTGAGCTCAAACCACTTTCACCTACACTGAAATGAGTCAGAGATGGACTTTGTATACTGTGGTCAGGGAGGTCATGGTTAGCACTGGATCTTTTACAGAGGAGGACATTTTTCTTGTCTTTATAAAATGCTTCATGTGATACAGTATGTTATTCTCAGTACATATCATTGCACCGGTGAACAGCAAAATTGAGAAATCAGGGTGCTTTGACCCTCTACTTCTAAATTACCCCTCCACCTTGAGGATTTTATGCAGTATCTTTGAGAAACCATCTCACCCTGTGTGCTCAGATCTGTGTGCTAACTGTTAACATCCCACTCCTGTTGAAACGGCACAAACTCTTTTATTCCACCTATAGGAAAATGTATTGCTTAAATTGATCAAATGGAGATTTGTTGAGTTATAATTTAATGGTGTACAGCATGAGTGAAGCAAATTGATATCACTGGCACAATAGGTTTGAAGTTTTATATAATCCTTAAGACAACTGAAGCATATCTGACTTGCTGACCATACCAAATCATCTTCAAAATAGATATTTATGAAGGAAGACCTGCAGTAAAAATTATTCAGAAGTGTTAATCAGCTAAAAACTGAAAATGTGTTTGGCTGTTCATTGACATTTTGGGGACCTGAAACAGAGCTGTGTTCTGCCCTAATAAAATATTGCAGAATGTTTTTTAAATGGAAATAGTGGGTCATTGAACATCCTCTGAGGACGCAAATGTTGCAACTATGACAGATGAGAAGTCCATTCTTTTTGTTCTGTTTTGAGGAATTTTCAGAGCCTAATAAAATTGGCATATCAGAGTTTATCGGAGTAAATATGTGCTTAATTTCACAAGATGCATGTTACACTCTGTCCTTGCCATCCAAAATAAAAAAAGAACATCCCAGTGAAGAGAAGGCAAAGCTAATTATTGTTATACAATATTAAATTTGTATTTCGGTATTGAGGTGAAGTATAATCCACCTATACCTCAGAGACTTATTGCCTTTGACTTTATTATTTTTATTTTGAGTATTGTAACGTGGAGACTGACACGGAGGGATCCATTTTGCAGTATTTATTAAGTCACACTTAAACATCAACACCTCGCACGGCTGTGCGAACATACAACATACAACTCAACGATGATTAGCAGATAACAGAGGCAGAGTGATTACCAGGCTTGTGTCAAGGGCAGGCAGCGTGATACAGAGTCCGTGTCACAGGCTTTAGTCAGGGGCAGGCAGCGAGAATCAGAGTCCGTGTAAGCAGGCTTTGGTCAAGGGCAGGCAGAAGACAGAGCAGAGTCGAGAAACGGGCTGAAGTGGTAAACGGGAGATCAGGCAGGATAGAACGCTCAGAAATGCTGGCCGGGGCTAAACAAGACTTCGCAATGAAGTGTGTGTGTGAGCTGCTTATATCTGGTACAAGGGTCATTAGTGAGATGGAGAACAGGTGTGCTGGGATCAGAGTGAAATGGATGACGTAATGGTTAGAAGTCCGGAGATGGTGACCTCTGCTGGTCAGCGAGGGGAATGACTGGGACCGAGTCGGTGACAAGTATAAGGCTTATCATTATTACTAATCACTGTTTTTGTGCAATGATATTGTAATACCAGTTTAAATTGTAATAGAAGATTTTATAAAAATGAGCATGCAATAAATCGTACCTTAAGTGGCATATTTTAGATTTGCAAAAACTATAGACTGTGCCCTCTACTGGATTTGTGATTTTGAAATATGCATTGAAATGTTCCCAGAGCAACATGTTTGAGTGTTTTAAGTAAGTTTTGCAAAACCATATGGGCGTATGGATTTCATATGAAGACATGGAGCACTTTACATTAGTCAGATCTTAAAGGGCACCTACCACCTTTTTCAAGCTTTAAGATGTCTTTTGTGTCTTTTTCTGCTCTGAACAAAATGTAGCTGTGTTTGTGGCCTGCGTCTTTAATGCTAGTTCCCCTTTAATGCTAGTCCACCCCCCCCCCCCCACCCAACCCCCCCCCCCCCCCCCCCCCAACCCCCCGCTCACCGTTCCCACCTGCCTGTCATAGTGCCTCTGTTTTTGCCAGCATTAGATAAACAACACAGTGACAGAGGGAAGCAAATTTCATGTAACGTTTGTGATAAATACTACAGTAAGAGCTTTACCATTGATTATTTGATATATTTGTTGTGGAGTTAATTCAAGCCTTTCTGCAATGATGAGTCACACACAATGTCTTTACAATCTTCACGCAAACACACACAGACACATAGATGACACACACACACACTCTCAGAAAAAAAGGTACAATGAGGGTACAATTTTGTTCCTAGAGGGAACAAAATATAAAATTGTACCTTTAAAGGTCCCATATTGGTCCTTAGGGTACAATTTTGTACCCAAATGGGCTATAAAGGTACAAATGTCCAGATTTAGGTTTGAAAGGTACATTTTTGTACCTTTTATAGCACATTTGGATACAAAATTGTACCGTAAAGGACCAATTTGGCACCTTTAAAGGTACAATTATATATTTTGTTACCCTATAGGAACAAAATTGTACCCTCAGCTCATGATAAGATCAAGACACTTTATAACACTAATTTAAATGTATTAATACTAAACATTAATACTAAAATACATAATTTAAAAATATAATAAATAAATAAATTGATTGAATTTAATATTTTAATAATAAATTTTTTTTCATGTATTTCAATTACATTTTTTCTCAAAAATGTTAATAATTTAATTTATAATTGAATGTAATTTTAATCATTAAAAACGTAAATACTGGTCTTTGCTTACTGTTTAAGACCCTATAGTATATGGGATGTGGAAGCATCTTCATACAGGTGGTGATGTTGCTGTCTCTTTAAGAATTTGGCTTGTTGAGACGTTATAGTACGTTAGTGTTTGTTACTGAGGCGGTCCGTCGAGTATGCTGGCTGTTTACACAGAACTTCGCACGCTTTTCAAAGAAAAGTCTAGTTTGGAGTCCACACTTTTCAGGTAAGAATGTATTAAAGATATATTTTCAGTCTCATTTTTACATGTGAAGCTGTGTTCTGTTGATTTTGTCTGACTCTCCGGTCTCGGCTTTCCCCCGCTTTAAGTGCTCCGGGCTGGCCTGCAGGATGGAGTTTGCTAAGTTTGCTAAGTTGTCTGCAGCTTATTAAAGAAGTTAATACAATGTGATATCGAAGTCACCGAGGGACATAACGTTATAGACGGTGAGTACTATATGCTGTTAGTTTTCTCGGTGTAAAAGTTCCCTTTATCGCCTACCTACGTTACGTATTCGCGCCTTACGTTACGTTACTGCTTTATTAATTAATTAATTTGCCATGGCGGAATATAATCGCAACCCAGATAGCAAAATACACTCGGGCCATTTGCGGCGACAGAAGCGAGCCGACGCTGCCGTATCCGTGCACCGGAATCGGGCCGTGAGTAATGTGCGGTGTGGCCCGGAGCTCGCGCGACTAAAGTCTTCATATACCTTGATATAAAACCTTTTGTTATTAATACTGGAAATTTGTAATTATCGATAATATTTTATATTTTGAGGCCATTTTCTAGCCACGGTTGACCGCTGAAATGTCATTTTAGACGGTTATATAAGTTACACCGCCATTTTGTGAAGAAAAATCACAATTTTGTCACCGACAAAGCGACTGATATGTAAACGTGGCTAGTTACAAACGTGGCGTAAGTTACATATCTTCGTTTCAGTGTCTAAGTTACATTAATGTTGAGGAGTGTCCACAAACTCTCATGTCCAGAATTGTTGGTGCTTTTACTATCGTTTAACGTTATACTTGTGTTAATGTAGAATTATTAACATACCATGTTGTATAAATCGACGTTTTAAGTTATACTTTGTTCTTTAATGTAATAATTTGTCTCATCTGTTCTGAAACTGGTACCTTGAGCTATTTTACCTATTTTATTAATATCTCAAAATAAGTAAATAGTTATTGCTTTATCTTATAGCTTTCCAGAAGTTTTTGAAGTTTCCAATTGTCTTTCAGGACAAGATTGAACAACAGAATGCAGCCTAACGGCATCAGACCAATGAAGGCATGTCATATGAAAGCATGGCTCAGTTACAAGATGTAAGTATGTCTCATTATCAATACCATGGTTTTAATGGCTTAAATACTATTTTAAATTTGTAGGTTTTTACTTACAAACAACAATAAATGTACACCCACGTGTTTAAAATTATTTTCTAGGTTTTCATCGAAAGATGAGAGATCAACTGAAGAATGCTATGGACCTGACTCTAAGGTACTCTTTCTAAACTTTCTCCACTTGATTAATATTATTAAATTCCAGCTTTGAATGGATTCCTTCATATTTGTTTGTATGCCACATCTTATGTTCCAGGAATTGATTTTACAGCAGCACTTCTCATGTTGCCAGCCTTGTTAAGCGACACTTCAACATTTCTTTGTGCTCCGGTGCGTATGTTGTTTTCTGTTTAGTATATGCTGTGATAAATGCATTTTATAATGCTTGATATTCTTTATATTAGGATGACGCAGTGGGTAGTGCTGTCACCTTACAGAAAGAAGGTTGCTGGTTTGAGCCTCGGCTGGGTCAGTTGGCATTTGTGTGAGGAGTTTACAAATTCTGCCAGTGTTCGTGAGGGTTTCCTCCAAGTGCTCCGGTTTCCCCACAAGTCCAAAGACATGCGCTATAGCTAAATTTGGTAAGCTTATTTGTCTGTAGTGTATAAATGTGTGTGTGAATAAGTGTGTCTGGATGTTTCGTAATACTGGGTTGCAGCTAGAAGGGCATATGCTGCATAAAACATATGCTGGATAAGTTGGCTACCCCAGATTAATAAAGGGACTAAGCCGAAAAGAAATTGAATGAATGAATGAAATTTATATTAGTCTTTTAATCTGTGATACTTTTTTTTAATCAGTGAATATTAATTATTTTACTTTCTATGCATGTTGATTTTCTCTTCATCAGTGATAGAGTGACTGATATTAATGTAATTATTGCTTTGCCATTTACAGTGAACCATCTTCACCACATCCAACAGTTCAAGTACAGGAGGAGGCCACCGACAGGACAACTGTTAACAAACGAGTCACGGCAGTCTTCAGAGTTGATGGGATTGCGATTGGTCGGGCTGATGATGTGGACGAATATACATTTTTGACATATCCATCTTATTAGAAGAACACCTTGATGTTACTGCAGTGGAATGTTTTGAATGAACGGTGGTCGGTGACAAGCCTCGATCTACTCCAGTTACCAGAGGGATCAACCTTGTTTTTTGTTTCTCTACATGCTCTTGGGATAATCACAATCATCAAGTTAATCCAGCACACTGCTATCATTCATGCATAAAGCAAATTTTTAAATAACTTGTGGTCTTAATGACTATCAAAGAACATTTTCCAGATATGAATGATTTACATGTCATGTTTATCAAAAGCATAAACACATATTGTGTTACAACAAATTACAACTCCACTTGAGGATGATGAGGAGTAATCTACTGATGTTGAGGAAGAGGCTACTGATGTATTTGGTTTTCTGCACTGTTGAAGCAATTTATAGAGAAAGTTTGCCTTCATTCTGAAATTGAGAGAAAATGTTGATGACAAATTATTTATTATGACCGAGTATTCTGACTAAAGACAAATACTTTGGACTTTATAAAGTGCAGTACTTGATGTAGCCTGTGTAATGTGTTTATAAATCTTAAACAGTATTCTTGTGGTCTTTGTATTAAGTGTAGATTATTTAGTTTTTATTTGTTATCTAAATTGTTCTTTTTACTGTTTTACATGTCTGCTTTATACTTGCTGAGTAATCTTATTTCTTAACACATTCAGTTGTGAGTTGTAATGAAATATTTCTACATTAATAAATAAAAATGGACATCTGTGAACCAAAATATTTTATTTATTTATTTGTGCATGCAGTCACCAAAGGATCAAAATGCCTGGGTCAGTACCCTGAAAATACTATATAATATAAAAAGGTACATTTTTGTACCTTCAGTGTCTAGGGTACAAAATTGTCCCTTAAAGGGTACAAATGTAGAAGGTACAATTTTGTACCTTTAAATAGAGGTACAAATTTGTACCCTTAAGGGTACCACCCCAGTGACGGGCCATTTGTACCCTAAAAGGTACAATTTTGTACCTTTTTTTCTGAGAGTGCAGTGCACGCAAGGGTTTTGCTTGGCAAATGTGAAAGCATACACAATAATTTCCTCTGCTGTACGGATATCCGTTATGTTAATGTATATAATAACCCTGATTTAACGTCCACAAACCGGGATTTAAGCATCTTCTTTCATAATTGTACTAACATGCGGCTGTGGTGATAAAATCGCTGTAATTCACTGTTTTTACACAAGTTTTAAACTTGTAAAACTCATTCTTGATCACATTTGATGATGATTAATGATCACAGAAAGCTCAGCAAACCTTTTAATCCCAGTTGCTTTGTGCACATTCTGGCTTGTTGATATGATTATAAGCGTTACTACGAAGACATGTTAATATGTGGCTGTCAATCAATTTAGTGGACAGGGACACCACACTCCTACGTCACATTGAGGTGGGCCCCACAATGGAAGGGATTTAGATCCTATTTTAACATCAGGAAATTTAGAAAAGAGACTTATTGCCTTTATTTCACTCCAGTATGAAAGTGGACACACTATACCTACACACAGTTCTGTCCAAACAGCTTCCAAAACATGGTTTTCATCTTAGGTGCTCTTTAAGAAAACTTGGTCTGTTAATAGGCTTTCTATATACACATAGGTATAAAACCATGTAAAATTATGTGTGCTAAATGTACATTCAATAAAAGTATACAAAAAATAGTTGAAGAAAATATTAAATGTAAAGACCACTGAAGTAGTAGGCTCTTTAGTATATTCTTAAGTACACAAGTACAGTTTAGAAAGGTTGCCCACTTTTTGAAAAGTTGAAAAGTTCGCCCACCCTCTTCCCTAAAGCCAACTGACAATTTTAAAAAGCAATCCAGAAAAAGAAAAGCCTTATCCTGATTTATCGTCATATCGCCCCGTAGCGTTCGTTTTAAAGACAAAATGCAGCCATACATAATTCTGGCTACATAATTCTCAAAATTGAAATAACTAACTTAAAATGTACAAAACAAACTTTGATACTGACTTGAGAAAAACCATACCATGCAGTTTCAAAACATTTATACCATGTTATTTTGTTTTTACCACATTGCTAACATCCTACTAGCATGCTGTTGCATGTTTTCATATTGCTAGCATATTATAAGCATTGCTAGCATATTTAAATCTGTTACTAGCATTTTTACATTTTGCTAAGATGAATTACCATTTTTGTAGCACCATGCTAATACATTCATCGTGTTGCTAACAGACTTTATAGTGGAACCATGAATGTTGTATGAATCATGTTTTTAATATGTGTTAACATGTATGCCAGCACATTAACATTGTGCTATATAAATTAGCAAGTTTAGCATATTTAAGCAGCAGTTCTCGTCCATGCTTTTCTAACTTTAAAATGAAGCCTTTCCTGGTAAAGTGAGAATATTGGTGTCTAAATGGGTACGCCTAAAGTCAATGCTTAAATTTTTCTCAGACATTCACAGACGTTTCCCTATTTGTGAGACCTGCTTCCAGCCCGTGGCATTTTTCATTACATCCTCATTTGCCCAAGGGACTTGAAAACAGGGATTAAGAAAAGATGAAAGGCATCTTTACCAGTACTGTTCTATAATTTATTCAGATGAGCCCAGCAACGCATTGCTGTCTGCTTGTTTAGCACAGAATAATGAGGCCCGTGGTCAAACACCGTGTTTAATTGCTGGGAATCAGGATCATGATAATGGTTTGTTCTTCACTGTTTATGCTAGCGTGCGCTTGGGGAATGGACTCTTTTCTTGTTTGAGTGTTTCAGACGGGATACAGATGTTTGACAGTATTCAAGATTAGATAAGAAATGTAATGCTGTTGAATTAATCATTAAAAAATACAACGATAAAGAGGAAACAATAAAAAGATCTGCAGTGATGCGAGCAACCTTTTCCTTGAGGAATATTCCTCAATGATATATATTGCTTCCTGTCATTGCTTTGAAAGGGGATCAGCTTTGATCCACATTTAAAATTGACAGATTAATATCAAAAACATATCCTAAAGTGTCCAAATTGCATTACTGGTGGAACGATGGGATCTGAAGAAAATGAATAGCTCTTCTTTAAATCTTGTGAGTGTGTGTGTGTGTGTGTGTGTGTGTGTGTGTGTGTGTGTGTGTGTGTGTGTGTGCGTGCGTGCGTGCGTGTTTGTGCGTGTGTGTGTGTGTGTGTGTGTGAGCTTCCAGATCGATTAACTGTTGATG
Organism: Danio rerio; assembly: GCF_052040795.2. Taxonomy (NCBI): domain Eukaryota; kingdom Metazoa; phylum Chordata; class Actinopteri; order Cypriniformes; family Danionidae; genus Danio; species Danio rerio. Next base: position 23,874,889 of record NC_141033.1, read on the forward strand.
CTGACAAATGATGGTAATTTTCTAACTGTCTCTGAACCATTACAATGGTGATTATTTTCACAGTGTGGTAACACTATAGAAACTGCAGCTGGATGGTGAAAGTATATCACTGAAATCAAACTGATGTTGAATTTCAGTAATATGACCAGCTTACAGAGCTGTAATAATAATAATAATACCATATTATTACAATTTATAACAACTGTCTACTTTTCTATTTAAGTAAAACTCCAAAATTAAGAGATCAGTTATTGTCAGTTTTAAGTGCTTTTGCTAAAAAAAAAAAAAAAAAAAAAAATATATATATATATATATATATATATATATATATATATATATATATATATATATATATATATATATATATATATATAATGAAATAATGAGTATAAAATATATTATTTCATGTTTTAGGATCGCTAAATTTGAAAAGTTTTAAATATTGACAAAATATTGAAAAATTATATAAAGTATGGAGCACCTAAGATGCCAGAGAGAAGAGAGTCTTAATGTTTTTTTTTTAAATTATTATTATTATTATTATTTTGTTATTATGTCTTTTTTATATTTAAAAACAAGTTGAATCAAGCTAAACTTGTCCAAATGATGACAAAATGTTATATATAGACATCGTGTAGTATAATATCATGAAAAATGTCTTGTTGGAGCAGTTCTCCTAAAGCCCTTCAGCTTCAGCAGCACAGCGGGTGGTGATCGCAGGTTTGCTTTTGATAGCTTTTGATCTCTGAACACCAGAGCAGCTGTAGTGGGCATTAAGATGGCTACTCTAAAATGAAGTGTTTTCACCATTTAAAGTGTTTCAGAGCTGAGTGCTTTACTGATCAACTGATTTCAGCACAAATGTGGACAAGGCATTTTTACCTTGTAAAGACCTTTAGCTTGATTTCATACTATACAATTTTGGTATATTGATTAACCAATGCTTTATTAATATTAATAGTAGTAGTAGTAGTATTAGTAGTAGTAGTAGTAGTTGTTGTTGTTTTTGTATTAGCAGGAAAAGTAATATAGCTGATTACATTAACAATTGGAGACATATAGAAGTTCAATACCAATTCTATGCATTTAAAGTAGAAAATGGGTAACCTAGAAAGTGCCCTTTAAAGATGTACTGTATTTGAAAATCTACAGACAAAATTACACAAAATACAATAGAATAAACTAGTAAAAGTAAATGATTTAACAGCAGTGCTGAGTAATTAAAACATAAGAGCAATGTTTCACCATGTTTTTCCAAATTTATAAAATCAAGAACGAGAAGGTCAGTGCTACTTATATGGAGATTTACAGAGAAAATAAATTCTAATAATTTAGATAAATCAGCATCTAAGGATATAGTAATTGGCAATCTGCAGGCATAAATTATCATTTAATAATCAAATAGACAAAGGCACGTTTAGATGTTTTATTAAAGGTTCAAGACAGCCTGGAGCACTTTTTTTATTTAACAGTATATGTTGAGCATAAGTTAAGACAATGTTAGCACCTGTCAGAAACTTGATAATTTTGAGCTTTTGTCAGCTAATTTTATCTCCCAGGTTTAAAATTATTTTTGGGGCGGGAACAAAAATCTGTTAGTGGAGTGATAATGTGTCCGTTTCTTATTATTATTCAAAGCTGAGTTTTCTAATCCTATTAAAAGACCCTGCTTCTTAATTATCCATTAGAGCATGTGCTTTCCGAAGACAAGGCTGTGAGATCTAATGGTGAGACTGGGTCCGCACACAGCAGGGGTCGTTTATGTTTGTTTCTATGATCCACAGAGGGCATTTTTGTTGGGAGAGCTGTGCGAGATTTGGTGAAAGGCAGACATTTTGTTTTAACAGTTAAGTTTGTTACCATTCAGACACATCACTTATCCGTACTGCAGTGTTCACCTATTTTTAAAATCCTCCTGATTGCTTGCAGGGCTAATGGTTAAAATAGAAATGGCAAAAGACCTGCTGCACTGCTTTACTGTGCCTGACCCAGAGAATCAAGAGGAGATAAGTTTTTCTCATTTATAGTGTTTATATAAACATGATTATCTTTATAATTATACAACAAATTGTGGTTGTGTGTTTGAAAAATTACAAATAACAAATGTTGCAGGGCATTAAATTACTTACTGTTTATTTCTTTGTATTTTAGCTTTGTAAACTATAAAATCATGGGTCCGCTCATGGTTTGTGTCTCATTTTGAATGCCAACTGACAACAGTTGTTCACTCCCCTCTTTTTTTCCCTGCTCTGCCAGCCACGCCCACTCCTCCCTTCTGCTCACAGCGCTCCACGCCCATCATGAAGCATTTTTCTGAAAAAAATGTGAGGTAGACTTGAACCGAAACCGATCTAGAGATCTTCATGATTGTGTTGATATATTTGTGAACAAAAAATAATAATTTTTAGTAACATGAAAATTGTATTTATATGGGAGGGTTATTCATTATGTATCCTGGAATTTTTGTAGGAAATTAAAATCCTTGTGGACAGGAAGAAAATCAAGCAATTGTATTTAAAATCGCTTGCATATCGAGGAAACTGCTTATGCTGTAAAAGTAAAATGGCAACTATGAACTTCAGTAATTAGTTGCCGGTGGGCTTAAATGGGTTAATAACCACACATATATTAAGAACCTTTATGGAACAACTATCTAAACAATATTTATTAAAATAATTGTTAACAAAATAATATATCATACACACTGTCTTCTCATTTTCCATGGTTGCTAAACTGCTCTCCTGTCGTTTCTCATAAGCAGAGCTGTCTCTCCTCTTGAGATCTTTTATTTAAGAGCAAGCTCCTCACCTCACTCCCTGTGGAAGTGAATCTGAGTTCAGCAGAATCTCTCTTTCTTACTGTCTGTGATGTGACTTGTCATCGTAGTGACAGAACAAGCATGACCCGCCCACAACAGCCAAGTTTCATCATATCTACAGTATAGAAATCCTCTGGGTGGCCTTTCACAGATGGTACAATGTGCTAAGGAATCTGTTTTCTATGTCGAGTCGATGTGTCTTTACTATTTGCAAAAGAGGTCAGTGGCACTGGTGGTCATCAGATGAACATTAATAAGCAGATGGCATTCAATTATAAGTAACACCTATAGATGTACATTTAGCAGAAGCTTTTGTCCAAAGCGACTTACAAATGAGGAGGAATTGATTAATTCATCTCAAAGTGGCTATACACATAAAGGATGCTACTTATACAAAGGAACTGACATATACCACAGGATATACCACAGGGTAAGGGCAGGGAGAGGATTTGTATTTTTTTGTAATTGACTATTCAACTAGTCCAACAAACCTCCAAAAAACAGTACTAAAAAAAACTTTGCAATAACAGTACATGAATAATGGTGTATTAATATGTAAACTAAGCATTATTGTCACAACCAGCGATCGCTTCCCAGAGGATCGCTGGTTCTCACACGAACTTAAAACTACATTTCCGCATTTCCCAGGACTACATTTTCATACATGCACTGCTCCCAAACACGCCACTCTCTCACGCCACCAGTTTGCCGAGTCTTGTTTTCCTAGTAACATTACAACGCGTTTCCCTGTCTTGTTTCTCCGTGTTTCGATCTTAGCCTTGTACCCTTGTTTTCCTGTTTAGCCGCCTGCCTTTCGACCTTTAGCCTGTTTTACGTTTATGATTCTGGACTGCCTGTATATACCTGTTTGCACCTGATGACCATTGCTTGCCTGACGTTTGAATAAACTGCATATTGGATCTTACCTCCTGTGGTCTCCTGTCACTCCACCCCAGTCGTGGTAACAATTATTATGAATTAAAGATGAGATAAGGCACATGTTAATCATGAACTAACTTTAACTACAACATGAGTTACAAGCAGGGCCGGAGTGGGACTCTTTTTCAGCCCTGGAGTTTCAAGCCTCAGACCGGCCCACCTCAGTTCACCACTGACTATATTAAAATAAGGTTATTTCCAATTCAGTTTATAATTACACTATCACGTCTATTTTTGAGAAAACAGCACTTTTAGAATTTCAAATGTTCAACAACCCTTACAGTATTATGTCTTAACAATAAAAATGAAAAAAAATAAAAATAATAATTACTACTCAGACAAGGACCGAACCCAGGTTGGCCGCGTCAAAGTCTAACATACTAACCACTGTACCACAACAGCTGTACGTTGCATGGTGACTTATCTAGTTATATCATCATTAACCTGCATCCTGCTCACGAGGCTACGAGAAAATAGATAAAAAGAGCAGAGCTGCGGTAAAATAATGAATAAGAAGGCTGTGGTCAAGTAAATAAATAAACTATTTTAAAAAAGTGTGACTGCTGAGAGCAACCGATTCTGGAACTAGGGACACCGGCCCTCGCGGCCAAAAAACGGACCGGCCCACCGGGAATTCTCCCGGTTCTCCCGATTAGCCAATCCGGGCCTGGTTACAAGAGTTCATGTGTTTCAAAATTTTCTACATGAATTACTTGTTAGCACAAGTTGTTAATTGATGTATTACTCAACATTTAAGTTTAAGCTAAATGTGACTACTTGGGTGGCAACGCAGTGGCCCAGTGGGTAGCACGTTCGCCTCACAGCAAGAAGGTCGCTGGGTCACTGGTTCGATCCTCGGCTTAGTTGGCATTTCTGAGTTTGCAATTTCTCCCTGCGTTCGCGTGGGTTTCCTCTGGGTTCTCAGGTTTCCCCCACAGTCCAAAGACATGCGGTACAGGTGAATTGGGTAGGCTAAATTGTCCGTATAGTGTATGTGTGGATGTTTCCTAGAGATGGGTTGCGACTGGAAGGGCATACGCTGCATAAAAACTTGCTGGATAAGTTGGCTGTTTATTCTGCTGTGGCGACCCCGGATTAATAAAGGGACTAAGCCGACAAGAAAATGAATGAATGACTACTTGGAGGGGCACATCATCTTTAACTCATCCATAACTACTCATGAACTCCAATGTAAACTGTTCATGTTGATGTTGACAGAAAACTTTTCTATTGTTATTCGGTGTAAATGCACTAGTTGAACATGCATAAGGAGTTCATGAGTTAAGAATGGGTTAATGATGATCCAAGTAAAGTCATGACATAATTGTACATTAACATATCATGAGTTCATTATGGTTAAATGAAGCATAAAAGAATGTGATTGTTAATACATTAATACATTAGTTTACAGTACATGATTATTATTATGTTATTTTGTAGAGTGTTACTAAAAAAACTGTATACTCAATTATCTGTAAAGACAATATATTTGAAATGTCTATGAATCAAACAGTCAAACCAAATTTAATGGAATTAAATTAATTCATTAAATTAATGAACATTTGATGGTTAAAGTAAGAATGATAATATAACGAGAAATTATACTACTAAAAATATAAGTTAGCAGTTACATGTTTGTGATTCACTTGTGTGTATTTAAACTTTCAAAATGCATTTGGCATTGTCCTGCACTGTAGTAAAAAAAATAAAGTTGACAACTTAAAATTTTAAGGCAACAAACTTTAGGACATTTTTGAGTTTATTCAACTTAAATCGAGTCAAGTAAAGTAATTGGGTTCAAAATTAAGTCAATTCAAAAATGTCCTGAAGATTGCTGCCTTTTTTTTTTGTTGACAGTTAAATAAAGTGACATTTTAGTAGTTTGTGAATGAATGGCATGTTGAATGAGAAATAGTATACATAAATAAATCCATCAAATGACAGAACTGGCAATTCTTTACCTTTTTTTTTTTTTTTTTTGATCAACCCAGATAATACTTTGTTACAACCCACTAATAATGTAAAAAGATCACTTTGTTAAACTTTTCAACATGAAAAAAATGTCAAAGCAGAGATTAAAGTAAAACTTTATGTCAAAAACTTAAATAAAATCATCCATGAAACACCTCTGAATCATTGCCACCTGCAGTCAATCGTGTTGACAGAAATCATCTGCTCTTCTTTGAAATCACTGACATTGTGACATATTGTCATTGTTTTATTAGCTGTGTGAACATGCTTAATGATGTTAATAATTAATTTCTTAGTATTGACTGAAATGCACTCTTAAAAATAAAGGTATACTCGAGTTGTCACCGGGGTGGTGCCAATAGTACACATTTGTACTTAAAGGATTCATAAAGGAACCTCAAAAATATATACCTTTAATTTTTAAGAGGAACACTTTTGTACTGTCTATGTACTAATATGTACCCTTGAGGTATTAATATGGATCTTTTAGGAATAAATGTGTACCTTTTGAAAAGATACCAGCCCAGTGACAGCTTGCGTGCCTTTATTTCTGAGTATGCAAATAAAATTTAATTCCTTTTGAATTTTTTTTTGTTTAAAGTTTCAGTCATGAAAAGAAAAGAAAAAAAAACACATGCCTAAAAGAATGTTTTCAATCACATCCAGAAGATTAAATCATAATTTATTTTTTTGAATGTTATAAAGTCTTATTAACATGGACTGATATAGCATCAGCAAACTTGTCATATCCTCTGCCATGCAATTCATTTTAACTACAGTACTTTTAGTAATATAGCAACTTGTGAAATTTCAACAGTGCAGAGCAAACCCCATCACCCATTTCAAAGAAAATCTTTACACAGAAATGTGTTTTCTGGCTACCATTTTATTGTCAAGATACAATCATTGGCTTTTTTAAATAAAAACAATCACCCAATGGCCGATAGCATGAAAAATTGCATTTATCTTTAAATACCAATTACTGGGCAATGGATCAGTACATCTCTAGTATTAAGTGATAAAATAAATTGCAGGAAGGCTTTAACGTAGCTATTTCTTATCACACCTATCAACAGAATATTGTCTAGTTGACTTGATGACTAGTTCTGTATCTCTAGTTTAAATGGAAATGAGTTGGCAGAGAGGCAGAAATCATCAAGGCCAGAACTCACTTCTTATTAGTCTTCCTGAAGTATAGACATTTTTAGGGCACTCTGAGCTTTCCATATTTAAATATGAAGCACAATAGACATCCAGGCATGCTTCTACAAAAGCCATACCGGTTCCAGAGTTCATGTTAGAGTGAAAGAAATACAAACCCGCCGTTCCCCTTAGCACAAACGGCAAAGCACCTTCACTGCCTCAGGCAGAGCATTTTTTTTCTTGCTGCTAGTCACTGGAGGCTTTGCAAGGAACCCTAGGTAACTTCTGGAAGCTTTAAAAGTGAGGCGAATCAAGTACAAGCACAATAATAAAGACATTTAGAGGGATCATTGTGAGTAGTGACCTTAGTAAATATCTTTGGTGATGCAAGGCTTACATCAGGAGCCCTTTTAAAGAAGTGCTATAAGAAATTGCGCTCTGGCAAATAGCATCATAAATTATTGAAAACATGTTCCCTTCCCACTTTGGAAATAAATTATTGCTGGAATTCAAATGAGCTGTGCATATTCCAAATGTGCAGTCATTTAAAAATATATGCATCGTGCATAAAATAGGGTTGAAAATTGTAGTTTCAGGTGTCCTTTAATGTCACCGCATGTGCTCGGTCCCTCATAGTGAACCAGGACCACCTCACTTGTTTCCTGTCCTCCCTTCTGTTTGTGCTGCACAGAGACCCTATTAAAGCATATGGAGTGGTAAGTTGTTGATTTAATGGGGTGTGACAGACCATGAGCTCTGCTGTGATCTCAGGTCACCACATAGGTGTGCAGACATCTGTGGATGATACACGAACACTATAGTCTGCGAACCACAGTGATTTCCATCAGCTGCCCAGTGAATTATGCCAACAAGGTGCAAAGGTGTGAGAACTTAAATAATACTGTATGCAGACATATGGCTATCATTTTGCAGCTGTTGTCTTACTATTGTAACTGGATAGAAATTTGTTTGTTTGTTTATTTCAAAGGATCGCATTCAACCTGCGGTCTGTGTGGGTCCTAATGCCCCAGTTAAGTGAAGGGGATTCTATATTGCTGAGTGCGTGCCTCCTTTCAGATGAGACGTTAAACCGAGGTCTTGACTCTCTGTGGTCATTAAAAATCCCAGGATGTACTTCGAAAAAGTGTAGTATCCTGACATTTTATCCTACCCACCAGATTATGCTACAAACACTGTATTTGAATAGTTCCGAGGTTGGGGTTAGGGATTAGGTAGGTTAGGGCGATTATTACATCTTCATATAACACTAATCCACATAAAATTTTACAATGGTAGCAAAATCTGAAGGGTAGCATTGTATCATCAAAATGCGCTACCTACTTTTTAAATTAGGTGTACAGTAGGACAATCTGACAAGGTAGGAGAAATCGACAGAACACCGGCATCTTGGCCAAATTTGCTCACTGGCCTTTGTCCGTCATGGCCTCCTACCTATTCCCATATCATAATTTGCTCCATCACTCTGTCTCCTCTCCACCAATCAGCTGGTGTGAGGTGTGCGGTCTGGCATAATATGGCAGCCGTCACTGGTTATGATGAGGAGATCGCCCCCCCAAAAAATGTGTAAAGCGATTTGAGTGTCCAAAAAGCACTATATAAATGTTTTTTTTTTTTTTAAAGGAATTATTATTATTATCAAAATTATTATTATACAAACAAGTGTGTTCATGACAAAACATAAAAAATTTAATAATATAATAAAAAATGTACTGTTTTTAATGTCCAAAAATTTATGGAAGTAAATGAAATCAGAAGTTTGGAGCCAAAAAGATTCATAAAGCGGTGGTCACTAATACGTCAAGAATAAGATCAATATATTCATTAAAATGAGAGTGTGTGACAATTCTTAATTTCTAATATGGGGCTTGTGTCATTTAAGAGTGCTTGCCTGTAACAGCTAAGTGACAGTCAAATAATAAGCTACTAAAAACCTTTATAATGTTTTAAAAAACATGCTTCTTCACAGAATATACACTATATATACAGTCACTGCTGCAAATATTCTTTTCATTTTTTAAAGGCCCTAAGCAACACTCCACTGAGAGTTTAAAGTGCTGGTCCTCAGTCAACAATGCAATCAAACCTCACACATTCTACCTGTCAAAGCTCTTCTCCCAGTGTAACTAACCCTGCTGGGGTGTACTCTAACCTCTAACCTGTTTCACGTTTTTCATTTTTCTGTGCTTTTTCTTAGGTCCTCCAGTCCACAAATGAACGGTCACTAATTTGAAGCAAGTCTGGGAGAAATATTGAAATTATCTAAAAGATTTAGATGCAAGAAAGTTTGACAATGTAAAATACATGTGTGCTTTGTGTAGAATTCTTGACTAGTGACTTACAATGTACTGTTAGTGAAGACACAATCCTTTCTGATGACAATAAATATCAGATATACTATGCAGAGCCAACAAGCTATACTGGCAACCTTGTTATGTAAATTAATAAAAAAATCTTTATTGTTTAAGCAGTTTTTTTTTTTTTTTTTTTTTTGCTTAAGATATTAATAAAACAAACTGAATACACTAAAAACTTAAAATCTTATTTTAACATTGAGTTTAGAATAGTGGATCTTCTGAATCAGCAGCACACAAGAGCAGCACAGCTTCCACTTAGCAATCAACTACAACCTGTGATAACGCTGTAAATAAAACATTGGGAAAACCTTGTAATCTTAATCATTTGATCACAACGGTGGGATCAATTCCCGATCAGCTGCTAAATTAAAATCTGCTTTTCTGACTGAAAATTTTAAAAAGAACGAGCACATTGCTTGTAAAATATCAAAACTATTCATTCATTCATTCATTTTTTTTATTCGGCATAGTCCCTCTATTAATCAGGGGTCACCACAGCGATTTTACTGTGGTGACCCCTGATTAATAGAGGGACTATGCCGAACCACCAACTTATCCAGCATACTGTATGTTTTACGCAGCAGATGCCTTTACAGCTGCAACCCAACACTGGGAAATACCCATACACTCTTGCATTCACACATACACTACGGTCAATTTAGCTTATTCATTTCACCTAGAGCGCATGCCTTTAGACTGTGGGGGAAACCGGAGCACCCGGAGGAAACATGCAAACTCCACACACAAATGCCAACTGACCCAACCGGGGCTCGAACCAGCAATTCTCTTGCTGTGAAGAGATTGTGCTATACCCACTGTGGCACCGTGACACTTTTATATCATAACTATTTTCACTGAAATAATGTTTGTTTACACATTTAAATACACATATTTACCAGCAAAACAAAACATTTGTGGTTTGTAAAATACATGCTGATATCTATGATAATCAATTATATTGATGATATTAATAATCATTTTACACATCATCTGTAAACATTGTTTTGGAAAGTAAATAGCCGGTTACTTCCATGTACTTTAGGAGTAGCTGATGAACTGACATGTTGTAAATCCAGCTGCTAATCTACCTGCTGCAGTAATGCATTTTAAATAATAGTCACATTGGAAAACGTGCGCAGGGCATCAGCTTGCATAGGAGTTAAAACTTGTGTGTAAAGCAGGTCACACACCAGAAGCGCCGCTCGGCGGCGCGCCGCGCAGCGCCGCGCAGCGCCACGCAGCGCCACGCAGCGCCATGTATTTTAGAATTCTAAACATAGGTTTCTATCAGGATACACACACCGGCGCCGCAAGTCGGCGGCTGTCGGCGGCGCCCGGCGACGGCTCAGGACGCAGTTCATTTTTCAGCCGCGCCACAGAGCGCCATCTGATTAGTTTCATGTTAAATATCATTTGAATGTGCGCGTCTGGTGTGCGATACTTTAAACTGTCATGTACGCGCCGTGTCGCGGCGCCGAGCGGCGCTTCTGGTGTGCGACCTGCTTAAGGGTTTATGAGCTATGCCTGAACAAGGTTAAATTACCTTTACAACCAAAAACACACTTCTTTAAAATCATCCTCCAGCATGTCATGTGTGGTGCTGCAGTGACATCCTTAAAAATCTGAAACAGATTCCAAACCGGAAGTAGACTTTTTGACAAGAAAATACTTATTGATGTGTAATTGTCATTTATATAAGCTGCTTTTTTAGCACCTGGTCTATGATTTACATAAGGACCCAACTCTTTAACTTTGTAGATATCTCTCAATGCAGAAATTACACCTCTCTTTTTGCTATTTTCTAAAAGCCACTTCCCATTTTGTAAAGCTCAACAACCTTGAGCCCCAAATCACAGCAATGTTCTTTGGTTTTAAAAAATGTGATGAATGACTTGGCAAGTTTGAACTGTTTGAACTTCTCAAATTTATACCCCTGTGAACTATGAGCTCATGGTTCAACAATCTTTTTTTTGTTTCTGTACCCAAAATGTGAAATAGCAATGGCAATGTATCTTTCTTTATCTTTTTACTATCTATTTTATGTTCATATAAATTAACTGGGGTGCTGCATTTGTTTGTTGTAAATGAGAGCTGAGATTTTGTTAATATTATTAACAAAAGATCTAAATTATAAATAAAACATATTGATGAAGGGTTTAATGTATTGAAATGCAAACTAAACTAAACTTAAGCAACACAGGGCAGAGTTTAATTGTGTTGTTTACTAGTGCATATAACAGACAGTGAGCCAGTGAACTGAGCATGGCTTGGATGGCAGTCACAGAGTTTAGTTTTCCAAGCAGCCCTAACCCTCCCTCCATGAGGACCACACCGGTTACTATAGCAACACCACCTCACTCAAAGGCTTTTTTGACTATTTGGACTTGATGTCAGGGTTATTTGGTTTGTCTATATCTCCTTAAAAGCAAACCTCAATACCAGTCAGACCAGAAAACAAAAAGATTTATTGAAGTCCGGGGCTCCTGTAGCCACGTTAGAACGGACCAAAACATGAAAATAAGCATAATCAGAGCGTCATATTGAAGGGCTGAATATACATACCTTATATGCCAGTATGTACAGACCTTATTAGTATACATACATTATGATTTTACATTTTTTAATGTGTAGAAATTAAAATATGGACATACTGACAGCATCTAAACCCTGTTCCTGGAGATCTACTTTCCAGTAAAGTTCAGCTCCAACAATGATTAACCACACATGAATCAAATAATTAGGACCTGAAAGTGGCTTGGACAGGCAGGTGTGTTTGACATGGGTTGCAACTGAAATCTGCAGGAAGGTAGAACTCCAGGAACAGGGTTGATAATTAAAATTCATTCAATTTCTTTTTGGCTTAGTCCCTTTGATAATCAGGGGTCGCCACAGCGGAATGAACCACCAACTTATCCAGCGGATGTCCTTCCAGCTGCAACCCATCACTGGGAAACACCCATACACTCATTCACACACATACACTACGGACAATTTAGCTTTACCCAATTCACCTGTACTGCATTTCTGTGGACATGCAGTACAGGTGTTTTACAGGAGATCAACAAAGGATCTCCAGTAAAACTTTCCTCTAGCATAAATTTTCCTTTTAAATGGAAAAATTTGACGCACGTACCTATTGATACATTTCTTATGCAACAGACTAACACCTTCTAAAAGCAAAGAAGAATGAACATTCACCGAGCTCCTTGGGTTAAATCTACAGTGACTTTTAACTAGGTAAACTAAACCGGGTGATGCTTTAACCACTTACAATTAAAAAAAAATTAATTCGAAAAGTTGGACCATCGTGCGCTTCGTCTCTGTGGATCTTCGGTCGCGACGTCATGAAGGTTAACTTTTGGGCACTTCTGCCGAAAGAGCGCACGCGCGCGCACAGCGTAACGTCAGCAAAAGACTGTTTGTTTGTTTGTTCCCGCCGGTCATGAGTCAGGTCCGCAGGCGGTGAGTAAATGCATAAATTACATTTCTGTTGTTTACAAGCGGCCGTAAGTGCGTAATGTAAACATCACGAACATGTTGTGAATCAAAAGCCTCCAGGAATGAACGTAGGCTAACGTTTTCAAAAAACATTAGAAATATAACTCTGTATTCCATGCTTGTTCCTAAACTGTTAGGCTATTTGAAGCTTTATTTATGTGTGTACAAATTTTAAACATAACTCATATTAAGTTAGGTCAAACTAACATCAAGTTCTTTGATGCAAATCTCTGATAAACTTTTGAACAGCGTTCTACACTGCTAATGTTAAGTAAACCTCACAAGCCATCTGTTATGTAGAAGAAAATTAGTATTCCAAACCTTGTTAACAGAGAAATAAAATGTGGTTCTTGTCCACTTTCAGTGGGAGTCCGTGCCAGATGGGAGTGGACATGTTTTGTTTGCTTCAGCTGTCAATTTGAGAAATAGCACAGTGCTACCAATTTTTATTCAGAGAGGATTTGGAGCTGCACACTGGTGCTTCTCCTTCGGTTCTTCGGCTGTTCCACCTTTCTCAGTTAAGGCTGCAGGCAGGTGCAGACAGGTGTGAAAGTCTCCAGGGGGATACAGGCACATCATTCTGTTAAAAGTAGATTTGGGCTGATAAACTTTCATTATCCAAAACTGTTTGTTTAGAGGTGCTAATATTGGGAGACTACAGGTTTGCGCATGGGTGTAAAACAGTTTTTGAGCTACATGGTGAAAGTTCAAGGAAGCAGATGTATTGGAGGCCCTGTTGCCACCTGATTTAGCATACAGTTCTATTACATCTGAACACAAATGGTGAGCTGATATGCATTATCATTTCCACCTTGGTATTAACATGCTTTCAAATGTGTCTTTTGTGACCACTTTTGCTCAGATCTCAAGACCAATCTGTACATCACTTCTGCAGGTTTTTAAAGTGATGTACAAATATACTATTGATTGGATTAACTTATGTTATGTGAATGTTATATTTTGGTAAAGCACATTGAGATATGAAACCTACTGATCTGATTATTTTATAATAGCCATCCTGTCAAATACATTTTTGACTCTGGAACTGATCAAATGTGGAGTTTTTACTACTAGTTTTTCTAATTTTAAAATGTAGAAAAATAATGTTTAAAAGAGCAAAACATCTTTTCATTGGACAGTAAGGTAAAAAATTAACATAGCTTAGGCTTGATAAATAAGACACATTTGTCATCACTTAGTTAAAATGGCTATAGTGTTTTCCAGTGTATCAGAATAAAAGAAAAATATTTAAGTGGCAAAGGTTCTAGTCCAAATATGTATGTGAATGACACACAAAGATAGATAAATCAGATTAGCGATGCTTAGCAGGAACTTTTACCAGGCCATACTGACAGTCACTTCAGGTTGGATACGTTATATATTGCCTACAACCAAAAGCAATGAACAATTAATTGCAGATGCAAGTTCAATTTCATGTCTGTTTGACATGGAGACCCCCTGAGGTTTAAAATAATAGTTGCTTAATATGATTTAAAATGATGGCACCACCCCGTGCAGGAGGCTTATTTTCCAAACACCCCTAGTGCAAATGTGGATATATTCAATAGGTGATCTGGATGCACAAGAGAAAATGCCTGTCAGGTTTTTGTGCAGCTACTGAATGAGGTGTTCAGTTCTGAAGGGTCGAGATGCAGCAGAGTTTATCTCACCAGCTCCAGCACACTAGTTTATATGTACCTGGTTGGTGCTAAACTTTGCCGGACAGTGTTTCCAAAGGGATAGATGTGAAAACCACTTGCCTGCCATATCAGTCTTTTAGGGGCTTGAACACTTTCCTCTTTGAGAGCCTAAAGGCCTGGGTATATTTCTTTATCAGCATTCTGCACCATCCCGTGCACAGCGATATCCGTATATAAAAAGAGTATGATTACCTTTGTGAGTGCTCTCTCTGTTGGGAAGATTGACTGTTTACAGATTCTCATGTTTGATATATGTCATTACACAACAGGACACTTGAGCTCCAGACTGTTATGAATACAATCCGCTCTATTTGCCAAGGCTGTGGATTAAAAATGTAGCATTAATATTCAGGTTCTTGTGCAGACTGATGATTTCTTAAAGCTAGTAAAACGATGTAAAGAGCACATGTTATGTTTTGGTAAAACACAGTGAGATATGAATACCTTCTGATCTGAATATTTTATGAAAGCCACCCTGTTAAATACATTTTTGATGACCTCTGGAACTGATCAAATGTGGATCAAGTTATTACTATAGTTTTTCTGCTTTTAAAATGTAGAAAACTAACGTTTGAGAGCAAAAACATCTTTTTAATACACAGTAAGTTAAAAAATGAACATGGCTTAGGATTGATAAAAAAGACACCCTTGTCATCACTTAGATAAAATGGCTATAGTGTTTTCCAGTGTAATATTTAAGTGGCAAAGCTCCTAGTCTAAATATGTATGTGAATGACATGTAAAGAAATATGGAATCAGATCAGCGATGCTAAGCAGGAGCTTTTACCAGGCCACACCGACAGTCCTTTCTGGTTGGATACCTTATATGTTGCCTACAACTAAAAGCAATGAACAGCTAGTAAAGAGTACAAAAAATAACTAAAACATTGAGTAAAGGTACAGATTCCTTACAGTAAATATGACTCCATTACCAGTCATAAGTCACCAATTTCAATTACATCTTGTTGTAATTACATGTTTTATAGAAATAAAATCAACACCTCAATACTGCAGTAAACATCTAAAGACAGTTAAACTCGAGTGCTAGAAAAGAGCATAAGAAAAAAAGGTCACTTAAATTATGTACAATTAAAACAATATTCAGTAAAATGAATAGCCTACACTCAAAATGGATGTTGTGGATTTAGCTACATCTGCAGCAGTTAAGTCAAATCATATTTATTTTTTAGAGCTTTTATACAGGATGGTGTCACAACTCAAAGATGACGAAGGAACCCAAGTGCAAGTGACAGTTTTATTAACGCACACAAAGATAACACAGAGAGACTGGGTGGCTGGAAGTCGAAGGTCATAGAAGCAAATATTCACAGTAAACAGAGAATCAAGAGTTCATCAGGAAGAACCTCAATCTCCGTCAACAGAGCGTATCAAAAGTTCATCGGGGAGCACTCCAATCTCCGTCAACAGAGCGAATCAAAAGATCATCGGAGGAGAAACTTCAACCAGCACACTAACCAGCGAACTCAACGGGGAGAGCCTGACAAAGGACACAGAGACAAGTGAGGACAACGAACTGACAAGGTGAGACAGGAACGCTGAACATTTATAGCCACAGTAAATGCGCTACACCTGGAGCGCAATAATCAGCTGAGCGGTGCTAGGCGACCGATGACCATGATCATGTGACCGCCCAGCTGATAACATGAAAACAACAACAACACCGACAGCCACGCGACTCACACAAACACAGAGACAAACGCAGACACACACCGCAAACACAAATAAACAATTCGCACCACGCAGACACATCATAGAAGAGCAGATAGATCCACAACCGTGACATTACCCTCTCCCCTAGGGACGCCTCCTGGCGTCCCCAGACGAGCCTACCTGGCGATTGTAATCATCGATAAGAGAGTGATCCAGTATGTCCCCGGCCGGAACCCAACTTCTCTCCTCAGGACCGTAACCTTCCCAATCCACCAAGTACTGAAATCCTCGTCCCCTCCGTCTAGAGTCCAGAATGCGCTTAACCGAATAAGCAGTCTCCCCATCTACGAGGCGCGGCGGGGGGGGAACTGGTGTGTGCGGATTAATTGCCGTATGAAAAACGGGCTTTATTTTAGATACATGAAACACGGGATGAATTCTCCTGTACGCTGGAGGTAATTTGAGGCGGACTGCCACAGGATTAATGATTTTAGTGACAGTAAAAGGGCCAATAAATTTAGGAGCTAACTTATTACAAACGGTGCGGAGAGGAATGTTTTTAGATGAAAGCCACACTTTTTGACCGACAACGTAAACGGGAGGCTTAGACCGGTGGCGATCGGCTTTAGCCTTAGTGCGCTCCCCCACCTGGAGGAGGGTCTGTCTGGCCCTGTTCCAGGTGCGGCGGCACCTCTGGACAAAGGCGTGAACGGAGGGGACCGCGACTTCGGATTCCAGACTGGGAAAAACTGGTGGCTGGTAACCTAGACTACACTGAAACGGAGAGAGGCCCGTAGCCGACACTGGTAACGAATTATGTGCGTACTCCACCCACGAAAGTTGCTGACTCCAAGAGGAAGGATTCTGCGAAACCAAACATCGCAATGTGCGCTCAAGATCCTGATTGGCTCTCTCGGTCTGACCGTTACTCTGGGGATGAAAACCAGAAGAAAGACTAACAGTAGCCCCCAATAAACGACAGAATTCTCTCCAAAATTTAGAGACAAACTGAGGCCCCCTGTCAGAAACCACGTCTGTCGGGAGGCCATGAATGCGAAAGACGTGATCAATGACAGCAACCGCTGTCTCTCTGGCTGAAGGTAATTTGGGCAGAGGGACAAAATGAGCAGCCTTCGAGAACCTGTCCACCACGGTTAAAACCACCGTGTTGCCGTTAGAAGATGGAAGACCCGTAACAAAATCTAGCGAGATGTGTGACCAGGGTCTCGAAGGTACTGACAGCGGTTGAAGGAGTCCAGCAGGTGGGCGATTGGAAGTCTTAGAAGCGGCACAGACAGAGCAAGCCAAAACAAAATCGCGCACATCACGAGCCATTACTGGCCACCAGAATCTTTGTTTAATAACAAATAATGTGCGACTCACCCCCGGATGACAGGCTACCTTGGAGGAATGACCCCACCGGATAACGTCGGACCGAAGATCCTCTGGCACAAATAATCGACTCGGCGGGCATCCGATCGGGGGCGTTACCCCATCCAGGGCTGTGCGAACCCGCGACTCGATCTCCCAAGAAATATTCGCCACAAAAACCCTCTGCGGAAGCACCGGATCTGGAGATGACGTACGATCCGAGCGATCAAAAAGACGAGATAACGCATCAGGTTTGATGTTCTTAGAACCAGGTCTGTACGAGATTGAAAAATTAAATCGTCCGAAAAATAATGCCCACCGAGCCTGCCTAGAGTTTAGTCTCTTGGCAGCTTTGATGTACTCAAGATTCTTATGATCGGTCCAAACGATAAAAGGCACCCCAGAACCTTCCAACCAATGTCGCCACTCCTCCAACGCAAGCTTGACGGCCAGCAACTCTCGATTACCAATGTCGTAATTTCTTTCTGCAGCAGATAAACGATGTGAGAAATACGCGCAGGGATGAATCTTGCCGTCCAAGGCAGAGCGCTGGGACAGGATGGCTCCGACCCCCACCTCGGACGCATCGACCTCCACCACAAACTGCCGAGAAGGATCAGGGGCTATAAGAATCGGGGCTGAAACGAAGCAACCCTTCAGTTTTGAAAATGCAGCCTCGGCTGCGTTAGACCACCTGAACGGTGTCTTGGAGGAGGTCAAATTAGTCAGAGGTGCGGCGAGCTGGCTGAAATTGCGAATAAAACGCCGGTAAAAATTGGCAAAGCCCAGGAACCTCTGCAGGGCCTTACGGGAATCTGGGGTTGGCCAATTTACCACAGCCTGAATCTTCTCTGGATCCATGCGCATCCCCTCGACCGACACGATATGCCCCAAAAACTGAACCGACTGTGCATGAAACACGCATTTCTCCGCCTTGACATAAAGCCCATTCTCTAACAGCCTCTGCAACACTCGCCTGACGTGCTGAACATGTTCCTGGAGAGAGTGAGAAAAAATCAGAATGTCATCCAGGTAGACATAGATAAACTGATCTATCATATCTCTCAACACATCATTGACGAGTGCCTGGAAAACCGCCGGAGCGTTAGAAAGGCCGAAGGGCAGAACGCAGTACTCAAAATGCCCTCTAGGGGTGTTAAACGCGGTCTTCCACTCATCCCCGGGTCTTATGCGAACCAAATGATAAGCATTGCGGAGATCTAATTTTGTGAAAAAGTTCGCCCCCTGCAGGCGCTCGAAGGCTGAAGACATCAACGGCAAAGGATACGTATTCTTAACCGTGATGCTGTTCAGCCCTCGATAGTCAATGCACGGACGAAGAGAACCATCCTTCTTTTTCACAAAAAAAAATCCCGCCCCCGCCGGTGAAGAAGACGGGCGGATGATCTTGGCTGCTAGAGAATCAGAAATATATTTCTCCATAGCCTCCCTCTCTGGAACAGACAGCGAATATAACTTGCCCTTAGGCGGAGACGTACCTGGCAATAAATCTATAGCACAGTCATAGGGACGGTGAGGAGGTAGAGAAGCAGCCCGAGACTTACTGAACACTCTCTTCAGGTCGTGGTACTCACGAGGCACGTTTGACAGATCCACCTGCTCCTCCTGAAACACAGAACAAGGAACATTAGGACAGGCAGACAATAAACAAGATTCATGACAGCTCTCACTCCAGGAAAAAACTGCATTATGACCCCAATTAATGTGAGGTTTATGTAAGACTAACCACGGATGTCCCAAAATAACAGAAGTATCAATGGTGTCAGTGAGAAAAAATGTAATGAGTTCAGTGTGATTTCCAGAAGTAATGAGTCTTATGGGAGCAGTAATGTGTGTGATGGTCGGAAGAGACAATCCACTAAGAGCGTGCACCGCTATTGGAGAGGAAAGAGGAAAAATAGGGATCTTCAGACTGTTCGCTAATTTAGAATCAATAAAATTCCCCTCGGCTCCGGAGTCGATGAGGGCGTGGCATGTGTGAGAAGTGGAGTTAAAACACAGTTTAATAGGTAAGAAAGTCATATTAGCAGAGTTCTTTTTAGGCATAATTTCACCCACCAATAAACTCTTACCCATAGATGGCTTATCATTCTTGGCCGGACAAAAAGCCACAAAATGACCCCCAACTCCACAGTACATACACAAACCCCCAGAACGGCGACGACGTCTCTCCTCAGCAGAAAGACGAAACCTTCCCATCTGCATGGGTTCGGGCTCCGATTCAGGGGGCGTTGCCTCTTGAAAACAGGTCTGCGAAGCCAGGCGCTGAAGACGGGGCTCCTTGTGAAGATGTCTGCGTTGGAGACGATTGTCCACTCTAACAGCCAGATTAATGAGACCTTCGAGTGTTTTCGGCAACTCCAGCGCGTAGATCTCGTCCTTGATGTGCTCCGCTAATCCATGAAAAAACATGTCCCACTGCGCCTCGCTGTTCCAGCCACACTCCGCTGCCAGCGTACGAAACTCAATTGAATAGTCCACAACGCTCTGATCTCCCTGATGGAGCTCTGCCAGCTTTCTGGACGCCTCTCTGCCCGAAGCCGCTTGATCAAACACCACTTTAAGTTCTTCTGAAAAGGCTTTGAAGGTGTTACAACAGGGATTCTTGTTCTCCCAAACCGTTGTTCCCCATAATGCCGCTTTACCTGTTAGCAGATTGATCAAAAAGGCTACTTTGCTCTGCTCGCTGGGAAAAGACGAGGGCTGGAGAGCGATGTATAGCGAACATTTTGCCAGGAAGGCTCGACATAAATGGGGTTCGCCCGCGTAACTCTGCGGCGGAGGTAGTCGTGGTTCGGTGGAGCGGGTTTCGATAACAGCTGGGCTGGCTGGTGGATTAACAGGAGGAGGTGGCTGAGCGGATCCGGCAGCGAGACCCGTGCTGAGACGCTGGACTTGAGTGGTGAGTTCGGAGACCTGGTTAACAAGCGCTTGAATGGCCTGACTGGTTACCTTCATCTGTTGGTCTTGATGGTCTAGGCGAGCGATGCTGCGAGACAGGATCTCCTGAACTTCCGATGTACTTGCTGGGTCCATAGTGGTCAGTTCGTTCTGTCACAACTCAAAGATGACGAAGGAACCCAAGTGCAAGTGACAGTTTTATTAACGCACACAAAGATAACACAGAGAGACTGGGTGGCTGGAAGTCGAAGGTCATAGAAGCAAATATTCACAGTAAACAGAGAATCAAGAGTTCATCAGGAAGAACCTCAATCTCCGTCAACAGAGCGTATCAAAAGTTCATCGGGGAGCACTCCAATCTCCGTCAACAGAGCGAATCAAAAGATCATCGGAGGAGAAACTTCAACCAGCACACTAACCAGCGAACTCAACGGGGAGAGCCTGACAAAGGACACAGAGACAAGTGAGGACAACGAACTGACAAGGTGAGACAGGAACGCTGAACATTTATAGCCACAGTAAATGCGCTACACCTGGAGCGCAATAATCAGCTGAGCGGTGCTAGGCGACCGATGACCATGATCATGTGACCGCCCAGCTGATAACATGAAAACAACAACAACACCGACAGCCACGCGACTCACACAAACACAGAGACAAACGCAGACACACACCGCAAACACAAATAAACAATTCGCACCACGCAGACACATCATAGAAGAGCAGATAGATCCACAACCGTGACAGATGGACTGTGTCAAAGCACTTTCACAAAATAAACAAGGGCATACCATATACCCAACTATGTTGACAGATCAAATTCTGGAAGAAAGCTGCTTTTAAAGAAACATGGTCATTATGTAGCACAAGTTGGTTTAGTAGGGTGGTGCAGTGCCACAATGGGTAGCGCTGTCACCTCACAGCATGAAGGTCACTGGTTCGAGTCTCAGCTGGGTCAGTTGGCATTTCTGTCTGAAGTTTGCATGTTCCCCATGAGTTTGCGTGGCTTTACTTTGAGTGCTCTAGTTTCCCCCACAAGTCCAAAGACATGCACTAGGGCTGTCTACTAGCCAATTGAGTGCGTACACTTTCCTTCTGCCCAATCAGAATTGCGCAACCGAACTATGAGGAACGGCCACAAAAAAAAAAAAAAAAAAACAGGAAAGTGCAGAGAAGTACAGTAGGATGATAGCGTCTCCCGCTTCAGAAGCAATAATAGACAAATTAATATCAAAGAAAAACAGGACATTGGTAATATGGGAATATTTTGGTTTCAATGTAAAAAAAAAATAAAGTAAAATGTTTTGATAACTTTGTGTATTTCTCATGCATTCACGGCTCGCGATGCAGGTATGTGCGTCATCTGAAGTGACTAACTGTAATGTACTATAAAAATAGAATTTGTCATTTATATGTAGATGGATTAGTTGCAGAGTTTCAAAGCAGCTCACCGATTTAAATGCTTCTAATTGGATATTACGTCATTCAGTGTGACTATGCGCTTAACTTTACAGAGAGCTACAAACTACTGTTTGCTTTAAGAACATGTTAACAAATTTAGTTACAAACTAGCTAGTAGTTACAAAGCCCCTAGTGTGGACTTTATCTTCCAGTTTAAAAAAGGACTTACGAACGCCTGGTGCAACTCTACCCAGGAGATAGCTAATGCCATAACTCACTATACCTTGCTAAAGACAAGGTGCTTTTTAATGCAGTGACCAAAGAGGAATAAAAAGAAAAACTCATCTAAATCAAAGACTATAAAATACACAAGACATGTCACTTGTATACTTGAATGGGGGAAAAGTGTAACTGTCAATATGGGAAATGAAGCCCTGCCTTCTAGTACAAAAGCCAATCAGCGATTGATATAGAATGACAATTCTCCGGAGGAGTGGTTCGGACCAGACGCAAGTTTCTGCAGATTTTGTGTAACACGAACATTTAGAAATGAACCTAAATAGACAGTTGTTGTTTAATTGTATTGGTTATTTGTAATATGAAATGTATTCGTTTGCTTGGAAAGTAGTTTTGGAGAATTTGATGTTTCCCCATTCAAACAGAATGCCAAAGCATACTGTCCGAGAAGCGTTTCAAAGGTGGCCGCCAAGTAAAATGACTTGCCTTAAAGGGACTTTGTCTAAATGCAGAATAGGAGATGTACACTTCTGTCTCGCACCTATTTTAGCCATTTTGTACGTGTAACGTGATGATATTTTTTGTAGCGTCTGTGATAGTTATTTTGTTTTAGACAACATAAGCTACAGAAAGGCTCTTATCAGCCATGTTAGTTTGCTGAATCTTCTGTGTTTTTATAATTATTATTTTTTGTTTGTATAACAAGCTACACTATCTCCCTAATTTGAGTTTAACTTGTTTACAGAAAGGTAAGGTCATTTCATTTGTGATTATGGTTTTCTCTAAAGAAAAAAAAATGAGTGTTAATTTCTGAATATTTAAAAACAAATTTGAATAAATGTGTAAGTTAATATATTTTCAGTTTCTTTTTTTTTAACTAACACTAAGTAGTCAGTAAGAAGCTATGATACAAATTATTGAGCTGAAGTTTGACTACAAAATTAAATCGCTAATCAAAACAACAACGCAATATCTGTTAAAAAAAATCACAATTAGAATTAGGGACTGAGCCAAAAAAAATTTATGAATGAAGTTGACTATAAGCAGTCCTGCTATTCGCTTGTTATTTTTGAGGCATTGAAAAGACTGTTTCTAAGTTCAACTACAAGCATCTACTGATTTAAATGGAGAAAACCAATTCAAAACTCATAAGCCATATCAAACATTAAAACAGCAAATATTTTACCAAATCATGGTGTCACTACAGTCTCTTAGCTTGTTGCATCCCAAACAGCAATATTTTAATGATTTGTAAAAGATGAATTACTTTCTATCCATCATTATGTACAGGGCTTTACATTAACTTTTTTGATCACCAGCCACTGTGGCTATAGATTTCCAACATTACTAGCCATTCGCCATTTTCACTAGCCACACTTTTGTTGTTTAGAAAATATATTTTATATGTATAAATGTGACTTTAACATGCTAAAATTACTTGATTTAGATGTTGTGTTGTCCACATGTCTCCTCATTCATTTAACTTTTTGTGTATTGTTTATGAGCTTGCTCAGTGTGCATGACCAAATGGGTTGTTTCGCAATGCAATTAGTTTTTTATTTCACATGACTTTTTTAGGGCTCAAAATTAAGAATTTACCAAAATTATCTCTGATCACACCAAAAATGTATAATTATTTCATTGCCACAAATTTTAAATCTGTCAAAACAAGCAAAATATACCTGCACGTGTACTTATTATTCAACAATTTTTTTTTCTTTATGTATTTAAAATATGCACAGTTATCTGTCCTGGGCTAATGGTCCCAGATCAGCAGTTAACATAAATGGGGAGTTAATCTCCTGTTAAGGCAATGTAATTGTAAAGGATGATAATTAAACTATATTAACAAAAATAACTGTAAGCAAAAGAAAGCAGGTAAAAACATACTGTGTGTGATAATAAAAGAATGACCACGTGCACACAGTTAATATTAGGTCTGTTAATCATTTGTTCAAAGAATAATTAAAACGAAAGCAGTGACTGCTGCTGCTTACAAAAGGATGTATGTATATATATTTTTTTCAATCTTGAGCTCTTGAAAGCAGCAGGACTATGGGTGCACAAGCATTTTTGTCTATTCTATTTCAAAGTGAACCGATCGCACAAGTTGCGCTTCCTCTACACACGGTTGTTTTGCACAAGTATTCGGGAGCATGTGTGCTTTTTAACAATCGCGCGCATCACATCACTTTAAAGGGGCTGATAATTTTGTCCCAAAAATGTTTTTTAAATTTAAAACTGCTTTTATTCTAGCCGAAAAAACAAAAAGACTTTCTCCAGAAGAAAAAATATTATCAGACATACTGTGAAAATTTCCGTCATTCCATCACATCATTTAGCATGCCAGATATCTCGCAGGCATCGGCGACTCATCTGCGATTCTCTCAGATCGCGTCTTTGATAGTTCATACTGTGTGATTGTCACTCACCTGCACGAGCAGAGATTTGCCTGTGATTTCAGGCATTTGTCGGTGGTTTCTCAAAAATCTGTCGGCGAGCCAAAATCGGGGCTAAAATCACGCAGTCTGAACTAGGCATTAGGGAGTAAGTTTTTCATTTCCAAAGGAGGCTCGCGACTTGCACAACACGCACATGTTGTGCAAGCGGCGCACACATGAACCACACGCATTTTCCAGTCGTACCTAGTTAGAAACACCTGAACTTTTCCGAATGCCGCAAGGGCACCGCAATTCATGCAAGTAGAACTAACCAATCTGCTTTAAACTTTGTACAGAATACACATTTCAGTAAAAATGGCAGACTAATTACCTCAGACAGACACAGTTTACCCAAATACTGTAGCTCTTTTTACTTTTTTCCGTAAACTTGCATTGTAGCTGCAACAATGCTTGATGATTATGAGATGCCTAATTATGAGAGAAGCAAGGAAGAGGCCAAAGTCCATTGAAAGGAGCTGATCACACCAAACGCTTTTTGCAATAAGAGTAGAGGTGTGAATTTACACTAGTCTAACAGTTCTGTTCCGCTACGATTATCATGCCATCGATTCGGTTCAATTTGATATCTCGGTGCATTGACGATGCTTTCCATACAGTTTTTTTTTTTTTTCAGCACAGCAATTCTTGTATTAAAATTTATATACTATTTGTAACACAGTTTTGTCCTTTAATACAAAAGTCATATAAACTGTACCCTTAAACAACATGGGCATTTATAGAAAATAAACAAATATAAATATCCCGCTCGCTTTCTGAGCCTTGTCTACCAAGTTCTTTGATTAGTCACACGCTCAACAGAAAGGGTTGCTATTCGCTCTTACACGCTGGCGCTCTTCACAGATGAGTAATACTGATAAACGGCAGCTGCGATCACAGCTGATCCATGATAGACACTGTGGAGAAAACTATGCAGACACACGCCTGTGTCTGAATCCAGAAGCATCGCTGTAACAGCCAAGAGGAGAGGAAAAGTCATGGCAGCAGGTCAAATGTGCCACAGTGAGAGAGAGAAATGGAGTTTACTTCCATTCTCTCAATTGCAATGAAGTAGGGGCTTCTGCTGTAAGTGCAATACAATCTCTCGGCAATTCGTAACTTTTTGATTTAGTGGCTAATTCGTCTGAATTTGTACGATCTAATTTGTGCAATTTAGTACGATTTGCTTATCCCCCAGTGGCGGTTGGGTTTAGGGGTGGGGTTAGGTGCCACGCCTCTTTTTAAAAATCGTACAATTTCGTATGACTGATCTCACAAAACGTAAACTGGCAAAACGTAAAATACTTTTGTTTTCTCATGAGATCAGGCTGATAAGTGTCAGTGAAAGACTAACCTGCAAACACACACACAGGGAAATTGTGCACATTTTCTACATTTTTAAGTAGTTAGAGCGTTTTACACACGTGCTCGCCTCCCTCACCATAGTAAGCTACGGCAACATAGCGTATATGAGATAAATGACCTCAGTACATAATAACTGGTTATGATTATTATTAAACCCATACCGTATTGTCCACCTCTGCATCACGGTGCACCAAGGAAACAATAAATATACGCAGCTGATTCAGTCGTTGCCTAGCGACATAAAATGTGCACTACGCTTCTTTTTTCTTGTCAACAAAAAAGGCAGTGTGGTGCGCCTCGCATTTTTGTAACGTAAAAGCGCATTCAGTGTGATCGGCTCCTCAACAGTCAAGGAATCCACGCGCTTGTCACTTCAGGTCAGAATAACAACACATACAAAAATGATGGCTAGCAGTGAGGAGATTGTGAATAAATTTTAAAAAAAGTATTTAAGGATGTCGCCTGAGTGGCTTTTTGGTTTCTTTTCTTGTGCATCCCAGCCATTAGCTCTCATATCTGAAAGATTTTGTAGCATAGGGCGTAATACAGTCATTCAACTTCACAATTTGAAATGTTGCAATATGCATTAAAAAAATGTTCATTTGTTTGTTTACTTGAAAGCTCAGATTTGATTAATAATTTTGATAATTTGTGTTGTTGACAGAGATTGAGGTGTACGTTATCATTATTATTGACACCTTAAAGTTTGCTTTTATTGTTCAGTATTTACGCTTTTCATTTGTACACTCTTTCCCAGAGATGGGTTGTGGCTGGAAAGGCATTCAATGCGTAAGAACTTGCTGAATAAGTTGCCTGTTCATTCTGCTGTGGCGACTCCGGATTAATAAAAGGGACTAAGCCAAAAAGAAAGTGAATTAATGAATGAATTGTACACACTTTGTAACATTTTATTAATCATGTTTAAGAGTCTCTTCAACACTTATGTTTATTTTATTTAAAAATAAAGTGATTAAATAAAAACACAAATCCTTATATTCCTGAATGTATTGTTAAAAAAATCAGTAATTATCGAAATCGAATGATATGATGTTTGATGTCGATATCAAACTGGATTTTTTTTTTTTCCAAAAGCCCAGCCTTGAAGGTCAGAAATGTTACAAAAAAATTTCAGTTCATGGGTGAAATATCTCTTTAGTTTAAGTTTGCTGAAATGTTACATTTTGGGTGGGTAAATCAAATATTCAATAATGAAAATGCATTTAAGATTACTAATTTAGTAAACTAATTTATTAAAGATGAAGAACTCTTTATAAAATGCCACTTTCGTATGTAAAAACTCTGTAAGCAAGGGTATTTTTTACTGTTGTTTGTTATGTATTTACTCTTTAAACTAGTCAAAAGGCAAACTGTTCTTTCACAACTGTTGTGATTGATACTATAAAGCTACAGTGTCACGTGTCATTTAACCTGTCGATTCAGTGGCTATTCCTTCAACTGCGCTGTGCTTGCCACAGTTTTTTTTTTTATCTCTGCACAACTGAGAACAAGAGCAAACACAAACCTCTCTCATTTCCTTGTCACACTGTGGTCAGGCCAAAAAGACAGCATGGCTCAGACCTTTTTGACAGCAAAAATAGTATATCTTATCCCGCTCGTTTTCTTATCCACCTCCTATCGAATGCAAAAGCAGTTTTCTTGTTGATAACTATCCATTTGAGAGTCATCAGACATCACTCATGTATCTGAAGCACAAACTGTGAATGCAGTACTTATATTCCAAATCTCTGTTACAAGGTCAGAAAAAAAGCTATTTATTTATGACAGATCATACACTTTTTTTTTAAGGTGTGTCAAAATCCTTACAAAAAAACATTTTAAGTTGTCAAGAAAAAATTGACCTCTAATGTAAATTAATGTAAAATAAAAAAGAGAATAGACAAAGAGGCAATATTGGGGACAGTGTTATTCTTCAAATAAACAATTAATCCACAATTATAAAAAAAAAATCAAATCACAATGCCTTGTGTACTCTACAAAAGTCTACAGTATATCACCACCTAACAGCCTTGGAGCTCCAGCCAGGTCTGTCTCGAATGGTTTATACATTATTTGCAAAAATCAATTTCTCTACGGAGAAAGTCAATGGGATTTTTATTTCCAAAACCCAGCAGTCGCACTCTGTCTTTTTTGATCTGCTAAAATTTTGGCTGCGCCCCACAATCGAAGCACTATAAATAACGCTGTGAACCGAGCTGCCCCCTCAAAATCATTTTCATAAAACTGTTTCATTTTTCATTCAATAACATCTCCCCTTGCCTTTATGAGGCAGAGTTCATAAAATCATAAACTGTGCAGCACTCAGAGTCAAGATTTAACCCAATTTATGAGTAAAGAAGCCTATCTATCAACCCATTAGCTCTCGATTAGGTCAAAATATGGAACATCAATTTTGAAAATTTGTGTATATACACATATATTAGAGGTTTGGCGTAAAGTCACACAGAGGTTGCTATAAAAACATAAACCTCAAGCATCGTCCTGTCAAGTTGTTACCAAAAAAATGTCAATACTTACATTTAAATTAGAATTTCTGTTTAAATTTAGATTGAAGGCAAAAGTCATTCCAACCTGCTTGAGTGACAGTCAGAGAGTCAAAAAGATTAATAATTTGAAAAATACATTTTCAATATGCTCTGTCAATATGTAATTATTTTTATCTTAAAATGTCACACTTTTTTTTTAATGTCCCACTATTTGTATGCAGTTCTGCGCTGTTGTTTTGGATGTCACAGTAATATCTCTCCAGGTGGAAGGAAATGTCATAAGCAGTGAAGCCTGAGGTGCTGCTGAAGGCTGCTGTAAATCACAAACTCTTTGTAATGCATCTGCATTCTTAGGTTTGAACAGGAAAGGGAAATAAACTGAGAGAAGAGAAGCAGTGGCAATATGAGCAGAAAGGTCTTGAGGAGATCTGAGACTATTATTAAGTCTTCTG
Source organism: Danio rerio (assembly GCF_052040795.2). Classification (NCBI taxonomy): domain Eukaryota; kingdom Metazoa; phylum Chordata; class Actinopteri; order Cypriniformes; family Danionidae; genus Danio; species Danio rerio. The sequence goes on from NC_141033.1 coordinate 23,903,694, forward strand.
TCCAGAGCATCAACACTTTTGAGCATACATTTGCATTTAAACCAAGTACAATGTTATGAATTGTCCTTTTCTTTATTAAATATTCGCAACTCTCATGACAAGGAGGCAATACAAAATATTGCTGACTCTCAACTTTAGTTTTGTTTCAACAGGAATCCTCAGGGAACGATTTTACTTCTTTTTTTTCTTAAAGTTGAATCTCCTTAATAAAGTTTTTTTTTTTTTTTGAACTTGATGGTGTAATTTAAGGGCAAATGGGGTTTAAATGTGCCATTTGTTGGTAATGTACAAAAGTCTATCTAAATAAAACATGCTCTTGACAAAGGTGGCACAATAAAAATGCTATCGAAAGGCCCTCAGGGTAAGCCACTGAATCAATACTAAAGCAAAAAAAAGTCAGTAAAGAAATCGATAGTTCTTGATAGGGAGAAATATGTTTCTGTTAGATGTGCTAGTGCATGGATGAAAGTGGCAGCACTTATAACATGGGACAGGTAAAGAGCTGAAACCAAGATGATAATCATATAATGAGTTGAAAAAAGTCATACTGAGAGACAATGGTTACAAGCTCAGAGGGAACGTAAGTGTGCTAGTTAAGTCTCTTTAGTAGTAAACTGGCATGAAGACACGTTTGATTTTTTTTTTCTTTAAACCACTAGAGGGCACAAAAATCACCTCAGCTCTTTCCTTAAATGGATAATTCACAGTAAAATGAAAATTATCTGTTAATTTGCTTGTACTTTACTCTCCATCTGGCCATCCAAAATGTATTGGACTTTTTTCTTTAGTCGAATATTAAAGATGTTATTTGACCTAAAACTGTGATTCTTGGAGATTGCAATTGAAGTCGGTGGCTATCGAAACTTTGAGATTGAAAAAACATATGTATGCAAAACAAAGTATTGTAAAATGAAACCACTTGCCTTTGCAAAAAAAAATTGTTCATATATAATTTCAAAAGCTGTCGTTGTGATTTATCGCAATTAAAAGACTGAAACTTGGCTATTGAAATGTAAAATGTAAATTAATGTAAACTCAAGACAAAGAAAATATTTAAATTTAAAATATGAGTGTTTATTATAATATTTTTGTTTAAATTGTAACACAGATTTCTTTACGTAAACAACATACCTGCAATAAACTATGAAGATCCTCAAACTGTTGTTTTGAAAGCAGAAATAAAACAGAAATAAAAACACTGGCATGTAAGTGTCATTCAATCAACAATCAATGCCAATAAAAAGCTTAACTTTTTACCACGTTGGATTCTAAGTAGACTGCAAAAAAATCCAAAATACAGGCATTGCAAATATGGAAATTGGAAATATATAATAATAAAGTAATGAATACATGCAACTGTACTCATTGAAAAGTTGTATTTCTGAGAGTTGAAAACTGATTATAAAGTAGAAACAATTTTGCTTCGTGCTTCTTTACATTCAGCCAGTAGCTGAGATAGACCACTCTGTTGACATTATCAGGGGATAATGTGGCCCTTTTCCATTAAATGATGTAACCTGAGAGTGATAACAGTTTCTCACAAGTAGGGTTGGGTACCGAAGTCCAGTGCCATACCTATGTCACCAGTATGCACCGGACCAAATCAGCATATGAATTTCGGTGCCACTGGTGCTGGGACAAGGACGTAAGAAGCATCAAGAGGTACATCAAAGGCACACATAGGTATGCGTTGTGTCACACTAAAGACTAATTCAGGGACTTTGGTCACCCAATCTCTTAACATTTAAATCTAAACAACGTTGAGGGATACCTTCACTGTTGGCGGTGTTCCTTCACATTCATCGACACGCATGATCCTGTTCATTAAATTTGCTTAAACTAACCGTATTTTACAAGGAATGATTCTGACACAGCAACATGGAGCACATGCTTTACAAAAGTTGCATGTAAGGGGGAAACACGTCAAACTTGTTGAAACATTTAAGGGCGCATGGAATCAACTTGAAGACTTGAATCTTCAACTTGAAGTTGAATATTTTGACAGCTTGCGACATCTGGCACTTTTACTCAGTACGTTTACAAGGACACCAATACTCTTATAGGATTTTAATATGATTAAGACAATACTCTGATTAAGAGTCTATCATGTGCAGCGATTTTTGATTATCCTAAAGGTCCACAGACACTTACATCACGAAATGCATAGGTTTATTCTTTCCATTCACTATGCAGTATCATTTATTAATTTTCTTGTCAGCTAAGTCCCTTTATTAAACCGGGGTCGCCACAGCAGAATGAACCGACAACTTATCCAGCAAGTTTTTACGCAGCGAATGCCCTTCCAGCCGAAACATCCACACACACATTCACACACACACTTATACACTACGGAAAATTTAGCCTACCCAATTCACCTGTACCGCATGTCTTTAGACTGTGGGGGAAACCGGAGCATCCGGAGAAAACCCACACGAAGGCAGGGAGAACATGCAAACTCCACACAGAAATGCCAACTGAGCCGAGGTTCGAACCAGTGACCCAGCGACCTTATTGCTGTGAGGCGACAGCACTACCTACTGCGCCACTGCCTCGCCCCCTGTGCAGTATCAAATTACATTAAAACAACACTCTTCCACCAGTCCTTATTTTTTTCATCCAATTGTCACGAGGCAAGAACATTGCCATATGAAAACTCGCATACGTTAAGTGCTAATTTTGACAGCACTAATAATTACCTTTAATGTAATGATTTATGTAGAAAATTAACATCAATAAAATAATCAACTATATTTTGAGACAAAGGGGTTGATAATGATTTTTAGTTTTGTTCAAGGTAGTTAAAGCAAAGGTTTGGCTGTAAACCTAGGGACATGTAAAATGATGATATTGTGTTTGGAAATGAACATAAATGTTTAAAAACATGGCTTTTTTCCTCTTGTTGTTATTTCATACAGTATTACTTATTTAACCAATTTCTTTACTTTTATTTAAACTAAATGTTCATCTTTTAAAATGCCCTGTTAATTATTAGACACATTTTCTATGTTTTCATCTAAAAATGGCATGCATAATACATTGCTTTTAGTATTTTAGTCTTTTTTTCATGGATCTGTGAGAATGAGGATTGTTTTGACAACTTTGTCATCATCAATAAGCAAAACTTTCACCATCATACATCAAAAACTTCAGTTGTTTATCTTTTATTTTAACTTCTTTTGTACCATTTTTCCCTATTCGCTTCAACTTTCTTACTTAAAGAAGTGCCATTGAAAGTGTACAGATGAGCCCTACCTACCTCAGAGATCTTCACTGTCATCTTATTTCACTCCGACTTATTTCCCATCATTTATTCATTCATGTATTTCTGAGAATAAAGCACTCAGAGAAGTGCCATCAATACAGAGATTTTATCTCTTTCTTGAAACACGGCAGGCTGTCAGGAGCTTTATGAATGTTGCAGTATCTAAACGCAGAGACATTGATGAAATGGTGGTACGGCTCAGTCATTGATCCCCAAACGTTGCAAGTTGCTTTAGATTAATGACACTATAGCCATGGGAGGACCCCATCTGCATGCTATTTCCATCTTGATGGGACTGCGGCATGACGGAGCATTACTACCTGCATGTGAGCTTGTAGACGACATCCTTATACTTCACTTCTGAAGGATGACACCAGGGAGAAAACTGACTGGAAAGGGTCAGAAATCATTTTCAATGCACTGTTCATGCAGAGGCTTTACTGGGGTAAAGTTAATTAAAAGTTTACACATACTCATGATGAGAAACTAATGGAATGAAAGAATAAACCATAGGATTATGCTTTTCTTTTGAATGGAATTACATTCACAAGAGCATTAAGCCATAAGAGCATTAAACCACCTCAACAAAATTTAGCAGAGCCTCTAATTAATTCAACATTGTTAAAGATTAGTTTGACGACTGAGCAATACTGTTGTGAAAATTTGACGAGCTGTTTCCGTGAAGGATAAAAATATTGTAAAAATAAATAAACAGAATTAGATTTTTGCAGTCTCGACATTGGGATTTGTCTGGGTTTGGTTTATCAAATAATACCAAGCTTTTTGCCTGCCATGGCTCCACCTAGTAACAACATTTTGTAAAAACGTGACTCGAGTTCTCAGCAAACGTGTTGAGGTGCTTCGGCACCCCTTTGCACTTGTATACTTTTACATTTTTGGTTTAGTTTTCAAAATACTAACACAGAGAGGTACACGCATGTACATGCACATTTATCATGAATACAAAAAATAAAACGTCAATTTCTTTGGAAAGCAATTTTATACATGTAGATATAAATTCTCTATGCTTGGAGAGCATTAGTAATGCTTGTCAGGAAAGCAAGCACATACAAAAATACACATTCTGTGTGCGTGTATGTTTCTTGTGAGTGAGGGACTTGTGTGTTTGTATGGGAGATGCATGTGTCCATTAAAGATTCAACAGAACTAGAACAAATTCAATTTCTGCTGAAGACAAACAAAAAATAGATAAATATTCTGTCTACTTAATAAATACACAGTTTGATCCTTTCTACATGATTAGCAGGGCCTCACTTTCAGGAAAAATATGTTTGCTTTTATATCACAAACAAACCATACACCAAATAGCATTAACAGTAAGCCTGACCAACAAGTAGACGTCTGAACTAGATAAACCATTAAAAAGTAATGCGTGTATATAATTTAGACGTCAAATATGTGGTTTATTTATATGAATACTGCATATTTCAAATCACATTTTGACAGTTTCAGAGAGTTTCAGCACATTCATTGTTTTTGTACCACGTTGAAAGTAGCCTTACCTTTGACACATATTTTGGAATCTACTGCAGGCTCAATTTTTTTGTCTCTATAGTAGTTATACATGAAAAATAATTAATTTTAGTTTAAGAGTTCACACTTAGCTGATGATTTATAAAAGCTTGTTTGGCATGCTGTCCCGGGAGAGAGCCCCGAGCTCAAGGGCTCCTCGAGCCCGGGGCTTCCTCCCGTTGGCAGAGCAAGAGGGGAGCCTGTGCTCCGTGGATCTCAGAACTCCCCTGCCGTGGTAGCTAAGGGAACACAAGGGATTAGACAAAGCTTAATTGTTATGTATGTTGAATGTCTTTGGATGGTGAGAGGAAACCGGAGAACCCGGGGAAAACCCACGCGGACACGGGGAGAACATACAAACTCCTCACAGAAACACCCACCGGTCCTGTGGAACCAGGGCTGGCAGTGTTCTTGCTGTGGGGCTCACAGTGCTAACCACTGGGCCGCCGTGCTGGCCAATCAGAGGTAAAGGAGGAGAATAGGGGAGGAGGGGGGTTTCTTCCAAACGAAGATAAAGTGAACTGAAAACTGTGGCTATTTATTGTAGCTTAGGGCTCATATGATTGGAAGATAGTGATTAGCAAATGCGAGACCGGCCGTGATAAATCATAAGCACGTGATCCTCTCGAAATTAGTTTATGAATAAACTTCACTACATTTAATGACAGTATATGTTATAATCATTTAATTATAATTATGTTCCAGAGCAAAAAGGTTTGACTGTGGGCAGGGTCGTGGTTCTAAATCTTTGAGTTTCCTTTTTTAAACCCCTAAGAAGTTCATTTGAAAAATGTTTAAAATCTGTAATTATTGACCTCCATGGTAGTTATTTTTACTACTATGAAGTCAATTGCTACAGGTTTCCAGCATTTTTCAGTAAACAGTAAAAGAAGCACAAACAGGTTTGTAACAAGTAAAGGTTGAGTAAAAAATAAATATTGTTGTTCAATAAATTATACAACAGTATTATTCATAAAATCATTTTGTATTGAATAAAGGTTTGTTGTGGTGATTGAAAAATCATGATGTACTGTAATATCTACCAATGCCACCAAAAGATACATCAATTTCATCAGTAAACATTTAAAAGATTGCTTTGTAATGAGTCTGACTTGAAGATGGAATATAGAGATAAAGGTAAATCACATTCTCTGTCAATCATTTACATTCTCTAGCGTAATACGCTTGTGCCAGAGTATAAAAATATATATTTGTAACTTTAGCTATTGATTTGATTTGTTGCTGTAAAATAATACAGGCAGAACTATTGTTTAATTGATTTTGATTTATGTCATTCTACATTATAACTTTGAATAAAGGCATCTGTGAGCAAGATACTCTTGTGTTATCTAAAACATTACAATGCATAATGCAATAAAGAAACTGCATTCCTTCATTACTAGATCTAGAGTGACATTTTGTGATTAGCAACAGAGGCTTGTAAAACTGACAACACTTTTGTTATTAAAAAGGTAAGGAATATTAATATAAAAAAAATTATATTCAAAGAAACTATATTGTAACAAGGTTAAAAGTTCATACTTTAAGGGAAGGAGATGGCAAGTAAACACAAAACAAAAGTAAATAGACAGCTCCTCACGAAAGACTGTCGAACAAACATAAAACTGAAACCTAAATGACCCAGGCCTGGTCCTGTCTAGTCTTTCTCTGGTGCCGCTATACAGCTCATAGAAGCTATGCAGTATTATAAAATTAAGTACCAGCATCATATTAATTGTTTTTATTCTTCAGATAACTGCTTATGCATTTTTGCAGAAGTTGTTTCCTACATATACTGGAGGCTTAACCTCAAGATTCACACTAGTATTGTTATCCCAAAGGGCTCCGCATTTTAATGACACCCAACAGGCGTCTGTTCCCATTGCAAAATACACAAGCCATAAGGCTGAGGAAATTGAATGGAAGAGTGCAGGATCAGCTAAGGCCTGAAACACAATAGATCTCGGAAACCATGAGTTCAGTTGTTACGATTTGAAGAGGAATTTGAACACTGAAAAGGTCAAGCGAATAATATACAATAGAATTTCTCACCTGTGTCCCTTTGAAAAAGCGCTTTATACACATATATCCTATTCTGAGTCCTTGCAATCTTATTACTTTTTTTTTTTAAAGGATCTGTAATAATATTGTTGTGGCAGCCCCTTGTAAAGTATGACAGTGAAGACAGAAAGCAATGACTGAAAAAAGAAAGATAAGATAGAAGTCTATAACTCAAACCATTTGTATAATTTAAAGTTCCTTAAATAACAAATATGTGCGTTTTAGGGCTGTGCAATTAGGGGAACATCAAATTGCGAATTTAATAATATATATATATATATATATATATATATATATATATATATATATATATATATATATATTTTTTTTTTTTTTTTTTGTCAGATATTGCATTTTCGATTTAGTTTTGTATTCAAGCTTCAGCTTAATAATCTGTATAGTAGCTTCGTACTGCTTAAATGCAGTGAGTGTTAAGTAAAAAAGGAACTGAAAAGATATAAATTGCAAAAATTATTCAAATTTGTTTTTAAATATTCAAAAATTTAACACTAATTTTTCTCTACAGAAAACAGTAAACACAAATAAATGTACCTTACCTTTCTTCAAACACGTTCTACACACAATTAAGTGACTGATAAGAGGCAGATCGAAAAGTTCTGATTGGGTAGAACGAAAGTGTGCTTACTCAATTGGCTAGATTATCACACACAGACGGCAGTCATGCATTTGCTCTGGGTTGGAGAAATTAAATAATACATATATTCAAATAAAGGGACTAAGCCGAAAAGAAAATGAATGAATGAATGAGGTATGGAATTATGAACTGAATTGAGCATTTATTTTTATTTATTATTATTATTATTATTATTATTATTATTATTATTATTATTATTATTATTATTATTATTATTACTATTCATTCATTCATTCATTCATTTTCTTGTCGGCTTAGTCCCTTTATTAATCCGGGGTCCCCACAGCGGAATAAACCGCCAACTTATCCAGCAAGTTTTTACGCAGCGGATGCCCTTCCAGCCGCAACCCATCTTTGGGAATATTATTATTATTATTATTATTATTATTACTATTATTATTATTATCATCATTATTATTATTATAACATGATGAACAAAATGTTGAATGCAAAAGCTGTAAAATGCTGTTGCTGCTAAATGTTTTAGAAAGTATTGTGTAAAGTAATTTAATTTAATTTAAGGAAAGAATGAGGAAAGTTAATATTTTTTGTTATGTGTTCAAACAGAGTTGAAAATGCTTAGTTTCAGGTTTATGTATAATTATTACAATAATAAAATACAACAAAAACTAAGCAACAATATAAAAACAAATGAATACAATAAAATACAAAAACAAATCCTTAGAAGATTTCACTTTAAATATTATTATACAAAAAAGTCTTTAGACATCAAAATTTCTCTGTAAACAGCCCTTTAAATTTTTTATCATTAATAAAGAAAATATGCAACATATTTTAAAAAGGATAGAAAGAATCCATACAACAACTGTAAATTGTCCTGATAGAAAAATACCAATTAACTTTCTGTTAAATCGGAAATTCACATCTTTGTTAATTGTATCAAAATTTTCTTTAGTTCAAAAACAAGTCAATGCAGGGCATCATTCAGAATACAGAGTGCACTAGGACATATAGGCTTTTTTATAGGCACTAGAATATATAGTCACTTTACATATAGGCTCTAGGCTTTTTAACAGAATTGAACTGTAGGTCTGCAACTAATTCATATTCAAACTCACCAATCTGTTAGTACCAGCACTACCATGGTTGCTAATGTCTCACAAAGCTATCAGTTGCACACTTAGTTTTGTTTTTGAAAACTTTTCCCCCATTTATTTTTTAAACTAGGATCTGTTCAAAAATCAACCGTGACTAAGATGATTATAGACAACTCTACAATACATAATTTAGAAATTTGCTTACAGCACAATTCTGACACAACAAAATCAATAAATAGTTAGTGAGAAGAAAGCTGTAAATGTTTCTGTAATCACGGCTGCTAGCCACTGCTAATGAAGTGTGCAGAAGCTCGTGTGCAGTTATTACAAATGAAAAGCACATATTCATGGCAACTCTTTACTAATTTGCATGTAAATAGCGGCGGGTGTTTGGCTCGTGTTGGTCATTGGCCTGTAGTGCTTCTCTATGCATTTTCCCATTCATCCTGTGTCAATACATTTGATGCACACACACATACAAATCAATACACGTTTTTCCCTGCTATGCTTTGTAGCATCCTAAGCTATGATTATGTTCAAGCATCCTATTGCTCGAAGGGCTGTTCAATGATTTATGCATATGCTACATATGGCTAAACAGATAAATTGCCTGTAAACATAACAAACATGCATGTACTATGATTTGCCATATGCAATTTGTTAAGCGCTGTTATGCACCTGGTGAATAATGTGCCGACACTCTCGCCAGGTTCCTGAATGTTAGGCACTGCAGGAGTGCTGCAATGAGACCTGTTCTTCAAGCTATCAGACAAACAGATTTCCCCTCATAGTCCAAAAAAAAGCCAACATCTTGCATTATCTGCTTCAATAGGAACAGGATATAACCTTCTCTGGAAATTACCCTATGTGGATCTGCTATATAATTTAGATTTCATCTTCATCTTCTTGACGGTTATGTTTTCTTTTCTTTTCATCTTTACTTTACACAAATATACAAACACATTGGAAACATGTTAATACATCATCCAATGTATTATTTTGTACATTATTCCAAAAAATGTTTACTCTCTGGATTCAGCCCTGGCTCATAGCTATAAACAAGTTTTGTTTACAAGATTCTAGATGATTATTAGTTACTATAACATTTTCCACAGGTTTTCAGGTTACTGTAGATCAGAGGTCCGTTCTCTGTACCACACTTAAATGATCTAAGATGATTTTGCAGATCCTATTTTTTTTTTATTTTGATAACTGATCTCTGGCAAATTTATTTCCTCAAACAATTTTGTGAATCAGATTAAAATGTTTGGATGAACTGATCTGAGATCACTGCGTGTGCTGTGAAGGACAAATCTATCAATTCTTGAAATCATGATCAGCAATGCAATGATTGGCTGACACCACAGCAGGGTAGTGACATCATCTGATTAATGTTTAATTATCCATGTGGGAAAAATTACATAAAATTTGTTGTAAACGGTTTGTTAAATATGACACCCAATAACTTTCCACCTTTGTTGTGGGCTATAGGCATTACACTTTCATGAGTCAAGAATATTTAGCATTTTATTTAGAACCATTCCATGACAGTCTTTGTAGGCTACTATTATTTTAAATTGCATATTGCATAAGTTTTATTTATATTTATTTTAAACTTATTTTTTTATTATTTTAGAAACTATTACTATTTTCCCAAGTGTATATAACTACTACTGTAAGAATATATTAGAATTCGGAACACACTTTCAGTATTACCTTTGCTTGAAATTACCCAATCTGGACCTGTTTGGTTTGAGCAACCAGAACTGTTGCAATGATCTTGAATCATGTCAAATTATCAATAACCAAATCCAGCTAATTGAGTAATCCACGTACTAAGAACGGACCCCAGGTTTGAGGTCCTAGTTAACACATTTTTGTGTATTTAAAGCTTAAATGTATTTGAATTAAGTCAATTTGATGTAAAAACTAGAAAACATAATATTATGGAGCATTTTTATAATTTATTATAACTGTTTTCTATTTAAATATGTTTTATTGCTGTAGTTGAAAGCTGATCATTTTAGTAGCCATTATTGCAGTCTTCAATTTTGCACGATTAGTTAGGAATCTAAATCAATATAAAATCTTGAGCAATAAGGTAAACTTGATCAATTAAATCAATCCAGGCTCATTCTCAGTACGTACCCCATATACATTTCTGGAGAGACCAAACATAGCATACAGCAGATTTATACGAATCTGCTTTATGCTTTTTGAAAATTCAAATTTCTCTTGTGAGTACCATTCACGCCAGCTCATCTCGTGTAAATCTACCAGAAGCCGCTGTTGACTGACCGATTAACTGGCCCACCCTCCTCCTTCCATAAATCAAACCGATAATGTTTTAAAAAGCAGTAACTGGCTCAACCACCCACTTCCCTAAACCCAACCGCAGTGTTTTTAAAAGCAATCCAGAAAAAGAAAAGCCCTCGCAACCAATTAATTTTTACCACGTTTTCAGATTTCACCCCATTCTCACTATGTTATTTACTTTATTTTTTGGCTTTTGTTTTTGTCTTATCTGCCTTCTAGAACCGCCCTTCTCCAGACTCGAGCAGTAAGACACGGCATCATACTGCTGGATAACATCTGTTTTAAAGAGTAAATGCAGCAATACGTTCCCCAGGCTACATAATTTGCGATCTCCAGAAATGTATATATGTAGGGCGACGTTTTCAGAATGAGCCTGTGTTGCAGTAAATTGATGTAATGATAATTTTATAATTAATAATTGTTCAATTTGAAGTAAATCTTCTCTCTAACTAACTTAAATAGAAAACTAATTACCCAGGCTCAAGTTGTCTCTTGACATGTTAGTCAACAAACCTTTCAAGTGGGCGTTTTTGGCCAAAATATGCTTCAGAGTTTATGTTCAGTCTATTTCCGTCTTTTTGTATTCATTATATTACAAAACCAGAAGCTCAGAATTGTTAAGCTGTTTTTCAACTATTTTCAGGGCAACCTGCTAAAAAGAGAGTTTCAGACACTTTGTTATGTAATAGTGTGGCTATACTCTGCCTTAACAGAAGAAGATCTACATCTGCTTCAACATCACTGCCTGTTTGTGTAGCTTCGCCCACTTATTCATGCAGCAACAGGTAAATTAGAGATAAATATAGGTCCATGTAGAATCCAAACAGACAACAATGCTTATATAAACTGTGTGCTCCAATGATGGTCAGAATAACTGAAAATAGCATATTCTAAAAAAAAGTCTTTGATCTATAGTTTGATAACTCTAAAATAGACCTCAGAGAGCCGTACAAGATAAAAAGACAGTTCATGACCCCTTCAAAAGAACCCTTTCTTTCTTGGTGTAAAGAGAATTTCTAATAAAGCTAAAGAATGTGTTAATAAAAACCAAGCCAATTTTTTTGTAATCATCAATAACAACAAGACACCTCCACTTTCAAGATCCAAGACAATAAGATGTTTATTTCAGGTGGCAACTGATTGACTGATTTAAATAATTTTGACCTGAACATTTGAAATAAGTGACAGTCTTTTTTTTTTGTTTTTTTTTTTTGTTTTTTTGTTTTCAGTTCCAGGACTCTAGTTGAAAAGAAGAAAAAAAAAAAAGTGATGACAGCACAGACTTTAGCTACCAGCTTTGAGCCACTGAGAGACAGTGAAAGAGAGACTAAAAGAGCATGTGACAGGGTAATAGAGATATGGATACTCTCACTCTCTGAGCTTTGATTCATTCTCACAGAAGGAGCTTTAAGCTTTTATTCCCGCTACAATTCCTGCCACCCTCTTCACAAAAGTAGCTGCACTTTGCCAGCTTTCATCCGTCCTAAAACCAAACAAGCAGGACAGTTGTGTAAGCAATTCATCATGACAGCTGCTGAGGTTCAAGAGCTGGTGGTCTTTGACTAGGTTAGCAGTTGTCAATACATTTATATTTTTACAGTTAATTCAGTATGAGAAGCTGCCTGTAACAATCACATGAGAAGCCATTTAATATTTTATATACAAAAGAAATGATATCTTCAAATATCATGATTTAATATGTCTAGATTTTAATCATGTTATCTCATTATAATCGTATATCTTGATTTTTAACACTTATATTAATTAATTAAGAAAGCCAACATACAGTTATGCTACATAAACATATTATTCTTCTGTCTTCTTCTGAGACTAATTTCTATATGCATCCCCTCCTAGACTTTTCATACTACAACCACCAAACTATCATCAAACTCATCCGGTTTACGGTTTTTCAACAACTGAACCGGAAATTTCGTAAAAGTCATATTGACTAAACATAGGGCCAAAGGACCAAAGTGACCTCATAACTTTCCGCTAGACTGTCATACAGACCTATGATCGAGCTCATTTAACTCAGACCACCAATCTGCCAATCACTTATTACCTTTCAACTTACTAGCCACACCCTAGCAACCACTTACCACACCTTAGAATCTGTCCCTTAGACTTCCATTGTAAAAAAAAAACTGCTTTTGATTTTACATTAGACATAAACTTACAACATACCAATTTACTAACATACATCCTAATCATATTAGCAACATGCTAATTCATACTAAATTCATGCTAACAACATGCTAGTTTATATTCTAAATATGCTAGCGACATGGTAATTCGTACTAGACATAGATATATACACTAGATATCGCATAGGGACCCTGAGCATGCATCAATAGCGCCGCCACATTGGTACAGTGCTCCCAGGACAAATGTCATACAAACACACTAATCATGACAGTGTTATTACGTGAAGATGCGGGACTTTAGCACTGTCTACGGGTGTAGTAACGAACAAGCAAAGAAAATAAAGCACAAAGGCAGAACATTTCATAGGTAAGATTAAGTTTTTTACGTTTTTGTATGTTCTGAACTTTTGTGCTAAACAGGTCACGTTATTGATGATAATACAGTCACTTACTGCATTCACCATAAGGCAAAGTATCTCCCACTCGCACTAAATACTGAGCTTATTATAGTTTTGTTAAATAAAATCAGCAAACAATGCAAAAGAAATATTACAACGAGATGCTGCGGTGCCAGAAACTTGTATTATTGTCAGCTAATGAAGGAGTCGTTCATAACAGAGATTCATTCACAAACGAATTGCTCCCTCCGTCAGTATGAGAAGTGAAAGCAGAAGAGGTGTGTTTCAGGACACGGATTAGATCAAATTAAACAGGGAGGGTGGATAGTACATTTCCAAACACACAAACACAAGCTTTTTGTCTGGAATGCCAATGCGATCACTGATCAATCAATGTAGAAAAGTGATGTAAAATTATAATTTTCATAAAAAAATAAATAAATAAATAAAATTGCATACTAACATCCAGGAAAACTCCTAATCATAGATAAAGGTGTATATGTGTATATCTCTGGCTTTGCATGGCCACAGTCCTTCACTGTACCTTGGTCCTGCATTCATTTCAAAGGAGCGCTACCCTGTTCCAAAATGGCGGCTCAATTGACGCATTCCTTCCAATAGACAACAACAGGGTAGCCGACATCTAATGTATATACCTATGCATACTAGAACCATGGTAATTTATTTATTTTATTTATTTCAACCACTCAGAACACCCTAGCAACATCTTAGCAACCACTCAGAACACCCTAGCAACTACCTAGCAAGAAACATGCCGATCAATACTAGAAACATGCAAACCTATATGTAGTTCTCTATCTATTCCAACTGCTTTAAACTTCTTAGAAACGACTTCAATTGTTTAATTTTTAAAGCTACCTCAAGCCTTCAGACGAAGCTTTCTCAAGCCACCATATAGTTTGTGTAACAGGGAGACTGACACGGAGGGATCCATTTTGCAGTATTTATTAATCACAATCAAGCACAAACATCCAATACGCACAACAGTGCGAACACACATCAACAGTGATCAATCAAGGTCGTAGGGCTGTCGGCTGACAGACACAGAGTGATTTACCAGGCTTAGATCAGTGGCAGGCAGCGTGGTTCAGAGTCCTTATAGCAGGCGTGGGTCGAGGGCAGGCAGTGTGGTTCAGAATCCGTGTACCAAGCAAGGGTCGTGGGCAGGCAGAAAGCAACTCAGAGTCAGGTACAGTCCAGGGTTATGCACAAGAGATCAGGCAGGAAATAACGCTCAGAAATGCTGGCCGGGGCTAAACAAGACTTTGCAATCAACAGTGGTTTGAGTGTGGCTTATATAGGTGGCGTGGGTCATTACCGAGATTCAGTTCAGGTGTTTGCACAATCAGTGTATGTGGATGATGCTAGAAGTCGGGGGATGGCGGCCTCTGCTGGCCAGCGAGGGGAATGACTGGGACCGAGTCGGTGACAGAGCCCGCCTCCAACGAACAGCTCCTGAAGTGAGAAGAATCGCGACGCCGGGGTCTTCCACGGGGGCGAGGGGCTGGCATCTCCGGATGTTGCAAGTGGAACTCATTCAACAGAGTTGGGTCGAGAATGTCCTTACGGTTGATCCAAGATATTTCCTCCGGGCTGTACCCCTCCCAGTCGATTAGAAACTGCAGTTGTCCGCCCCGGCGTCTGGATCTCAGGATCTCATGGATCCGATAAGCCTCTTCTCCGTCGACCTTGATAGGTGGGGGACCCTGTTCATCGGCTGCCACCTCTCTATCCACCTCGGCTGGACCAACAGCAGGCTTGAGCAGGGAGACATGGAATGTAGGAGAAATGCGGTAATGATTAGGAAGTGTCAGTCGAAAAGAAACAGGAGAGATTTGTCTCTCTATCTGAAAAGGACCCATGTACCTAGGGCTGAGTTTCTTGCAGGGTAGTCTCAGGCGCAGATCTCGAGTGGATAGCCACACCCACTGTCCTGGGGAATACGTGGGACCAGGACGACGGTGACGATCAGCCTGTTCTTTAAATCTTCGAATGGCATGCGATAGATGGGTGTGAGCTGCGTTCCATACCTCCTCACATTTCTTGAACCAGGTGTCAATGGCTGGAAGTTCTGAAGGTTCGCCAGACCAAGGGAATAGAGGGGGTTGAAAGCCGAGTACACACTGGAAGGGAGTCAGACCTGTAGATGGTTTTCTCAGGGAGTTCTGAGCGTATTCAGCCTATATGAGGAATTTGTTCCATTCAGCATGGTTGGAGTGACAATAGGTGCGGAGAAATCAACCAATCTCCTGATTGAGGCATTCAGTCTGGCCGTTGGATTGTGGGTGATAGCCTGAAGTGAGACTGATGTTAACCTGCAGGTTCTTGAAGAATGCGGACCACAAACGGGAGGTAAATTGGGGACCCCGATCTGAAACAATGTCTTCAGGTAGACCATAGTAGCGGAAGACATATTCGCAAAGTAGCTCTGCCGTTTCCAAAGCTGTAGGCAGTTTAGGTATGGCAATGAGTCGGCAAGACTTGGAGAAACGGTCAACAACGGTAAGGATGGTGGTATTTCCTTGGGATTGAGGTAGGTCTGTGATGAAGTCGATAGCTATATGTGACCAGGGGCGATGTGGAACGATTTGACAGGGAGAGCAGTTGTTTATGAATTCAATCACATCTTTATTGATTGATGGCCACCAATAACGGGACTGGATGAGTTGGACGGTTGCTGTGCTACCTGGATGACCGGAACTGGGGTGGTTGTGAACTTTAGAAATAAGTTTTTCTCAGAGCAACGGGGAAACAAAGATTCTGTTTTCGGGACATGCCTGCGGAGTAGGGTTTTGCTCAGATGCTTGGAGAATTTCAGTCTCAATGTCCCATTGAATGGGTGCTAGGACTAGGGAGTCCATTAGGATTGGCTCGACATCAGCCAATGCTTCTTCATTAGAGAGGCGAGATAGAGCGTCAGCCTTGACATTTTTCGAACCGGGAATGTAAGTGACCTTGAAGTCAAAGCGAGTAAAGAATAGAGCCCACCTTGCCTGCCTTGGGTTAAGTCTCTTGCAGGACCGGATGTACTCAAGATTTTTGTGGTCAGTTATGACGGTGAATGGGTGTTTAGCGCCCTCAAGCCAGTGTCTCCACTCCTCCAATGGCGCTTTCATAGCTAAGAGTTCCCGGTTGCCAACGTCATAGTTTCTCTCAGCTGGATTGAGTTTGCGAGAGTAAAAGGCACAAGGATGGAGTTTGTTAGTCGTTTGGGACCTCTGGGATAGAACGGCTCCAATGCCCGTGTTGGAGGCATCTATTTCGACCACGAATGGTAGATTGGGGTCAGGATGACGTAGGATGGGCGCAGTTGTGAAGCGTGACTTGAGCTGGTTGAATGATCAAATAGCTTCCGGATTCCATTTCAGGCGAGCGTTATTGGCCTTTACCATGGCTGTGAGAGGAGCGGCTACTGTACTGAAGTTCCGGATGAACCTTCTATAGAAGTTTTTGAACCCCAGGAAACATTGTAGTTGCCGAATGGTTTCAGGTTTGGACCACTGCGTGACAGAATCTACCTTCTGCTGATCCATGGCCACGCCTTCGGGACTGATGATATAACCCAGAAATTATATACATGTTTGGTGAAACTCACACTTAGAGGCTTTGGCGTACAACTGGTTCTGGATTAGGCATTTTAAGACGGCTCTGAGCTGTTGATTGTGTTCAGGTAGGGAATTGGAGTAGATGAGGATGTCGTCGATGTACACGATAACCCACTGATTGAGCATGTCTCTGAATATCTCATTTATGAAAGCCTGGAACACTGAAGGACTGTTTGCTAGGCCGAAGGGCATAACCAAAAATTCATAGTGGCCATTAGCGGTGGAGAACCCGGTTTTCCATTCGTCCCCCTGTCGGATACGAATGAGGTTGTAAGCACTGCGGAGGTCCAACTTCGTAAAGTACTGTGCTGAGCGTAGTTGTTCGAGGGCTGCTGGGACTAGTGGTAAAGGATAGCAAAACTTAACTGTGATATCATTTAGTCCTCTGTAGTCAATGCATGGGCGTAGGCTACCGTCCTTCTTTTTGACGAAGAAAAACCCAGCTGAGGCGGTTGACGTGGAAGGTCGTATAAAGCCTTTTTCCAGTTCCTCCGAGATGTAATTATTCATGGCTTCGGTCTCAGGTTGTGAGAGGGGAAAAATCCGGCCACGAGGAGGCGTTGTACCTGGCAGTAACTCAATGGCACAGTCATGCTCCCGATGAGGCGGAAGCTTAGTGGCTTTCTGTTTGTTAAAGGCTTCGATGAGATCTTGATAAACCTCAGGGATTTGACTTAATTCGGGGTCTTCAGTACTGGAAATGGTATTAATCTGGACAGGGAGGACAGACTGCAGGCAATGGTTAAAACAATTATTGCTCCATCTAATGATCTCACCCGTTTTCCAGGAAATTTGGGGGTCATGAAGTTGTAGCCAGGGCAACCCGAGGATAATTGTGTGTTGAGGAGAGTCAATTGCTAAGAAGGAGAGTTCTTCTTTATGGAGAGAGCCTGTTTGAAGAGAGATTGGCAGAGTTCGGAATTTTATGTGTCCTTCCCCCAGGGGGCGCCCGTCTATAGCAGTGATGGCTAGGGAAGATTCGCAGGAGGTTAGAGGAATAGAGTGGGTCGTGGCAAACGAGTGATCTTTAATAGTTGCCAGCGGCTCCTGAGTCAACTATGGCGAGAGTCGAGATCTCAATTTCACCACATCGTAAATAAACAGGTACACTCAGAATGTCATTGGCAATCGTAAATACGGTGGTTGCACTCACCGGAAGGGTCTTGGGCGGAGGTTTGTTGGGACACAGGATTTTCATATGACCCGAAAGACCGCAATACAGGCACAGATGGTTTCTCCATCTTCGTTCATGTTCCTCGGGGGTTAGTCGGGTTCTGCCCAGTTGCATAGGTTCAATGGGACTCTCAGGGGATACAGGACTGGGAGTGACAGAACACACGGGTTTACGGGAGCGGAGTAAATGGTCTAACCTGATTAAGAGTTCAATGAGTTGGTCCAACGATTTCCCATCATCACGACATGCCATCTCTTTCTGCAGTTCGGGGTTTAGAGCTTTCAAGTATAGGGTCTTTAGAAGATCGTCAGCCCAGCCAGATTGTGCAGCCAGTGTGCGGAAATGCAGAGCGAATTCGGCTGCAGGTTGACTTCTCTGTTGAACACACAAGAGCTCCTCACCAGCACTACGACCACCCTCAGGATGATCGAACGCCGTGCAAAAACGTTTGAGAAAGTCATTAAATGAGGGAAATATCAGGGCACTGTCAGGCCAAACTGCAGTAGCCCAGTCTAATGCTTTTCCCGTGAGCAGAGAACACAAAAAAGCAATTTTACTGTTTTCATCCTTAAACAGATGGGGCTGTTGAGAGATGAACAGTTTGCACAGGAGTAAAAAGCCTTTGCACTTAGCTGGGTTACCTGAAAATTTGTCGGGGAATGCCAAACGAGCTCCGGATACAGTCTGGGTCTGTGTAACAAAGGGTTGACTTGGAGAGTAATTGGCGGTGAGTTGCGCTGTGGAAGCAGCTTGCAGGTTTTGCAGTGATTTCACCAGTTCATCTGGGAGTTGGGTTAAATAAGACAACTGTTGCTGATGTGTAGTTAATACCTGAGCTTGAGCTGTGCTAACACAGT
The DNA here is from genome assembly GCF_052040795.2 of Danio rerio. NCBI lineage: Eukaryota > Metazoa > Chordata > Actinopteri > Cypriniformes > Danionidae > Danio > Danio rerio. The sequence goes on from NC_141033.1 coordinate 23,922,781, forward strand.
GCGAACACACATCAACAGTAATCAATCAAGGTCATAGGGCTGGCGGCTGACAGACACAGAGTGATTTACCAGGCTTAGATCAGTGGTCGGCAGCGTGGTTCAGAGTCCTTATAGCAGGCGTGGCTCGAGGGCAGGCAGCGTGGTTCAGAATCCGTGTAACAAGCAAAGGTCGTGGGCAGGCAGAAAGCAACTCCGAGTCAGGAACAGTCCGGGGTTATGCACAAGAGATCATGCAGGAAATAACGCTCAGAAATGCTGGCCAGGGCTAAACAAGACTTCGCAATGAACAGTGGTTTAAGTGTGGCTTATATAGGTGGCGTGGGTCATTACCGTGATTCAGTTCAGGTGTTTGCACAATCAGTGTATGTGGATGATGTAATGCTAGAAGTCCGAGGATGGCGGCCTCTGCTGGCCAGCGAGGGGAATGACTGGGACCGAGTCGGTGACAGTTTGTCTAGGAACTTTACTTTTCTAGTTATTTAATAAAATACAGCAAAATGACTAAACTGTAAAACGTAAATAATCTAACATTTAAATAATTTAATACAAATTAAACTAATATATTAATGAAGAACTATACAACAGTACTTTTTGATGAGACTAAAGACTGTAAAAATAGATATCACATATAGGAAATATTGTAGATGACAGGACGTAGAGATATTGTTTTAATTAGTCCTCTTGTAAAATGCTGTAAAATAAGGATTCACAATGATCAATGCTTTAGGTGGAGAAATATATCAGAGCATACTTTTTGTACAGTACATTTTCCAGGACTTTGTTTGCCAGTTAAATTGGCAAATGCCCTAGTTTATCGATGCTTATTTTTCAATATACATCTGAAAAGTTCAAAATTAGAATTGATCCGAACAATGAAAGGGAAGCAATTACAGAACTGTCTTGAGTCATTTGAATACAAATTAAGTACCAAATCAATGAGTAGTAATTGCAGTATACTTTTTTTCTGGCTGAGTCACACATTCAGTGTTGCAAACCACTATTACTAAAGCTGCATCCCAAATGGCACACTATACACTTTGGAGTTATGCACTATGTACTTATGCATTTACACACTCAACACCATAGTATACTGTATGTATGTAGTGTTGTCCCAAATCAAATCATCGTTTCCCAGATGCCGTTTGACGTTGCCATATTAGTGAAATGAATGACCAAACTACTAAATAATACATGCCATGAGTATAACCGCATTCACCATAGGGAGGCGCTATAATCATTCTCATTGGAGAATTTTGCTTTCACAATCCAAAATAAATAAAGTAATTCAACATGAGTGCCTAATAGTTCCACCCCTTCTGCTATGTGAGCACTTAAAATGAATGCACTAACACTATTTATACTACAAAATGATTTTTAGGAAATAATTTGGAACGCACCCTTTGTTTTCTTATTTGCTAACACTGCAGACAAACAATGTCTCATTTTAATGCATTTAAACAGTCTTGTTGCTGATCCTAATAGCTTCATCAATATGAATGATTTAACCCCTGCTAATTCATTCCAGTCACAAGCTGAGAGGTTTGCTCACACATTTATGTGCTTAAGAATCAAGTAATAAGAACAAAATCAAAGACATACTGTAGATGTGGCAACTATTAAAAACTACAGAATTCTTGAGTTTCAACAGTATACCAAACTGAACTGAAGCAGTTTTAATTGAATTGAATTGAACTAGAACTACTCAATTCTACACTTTAGAGTAACTGTGGATGCTAGTAGTAGCTTTCTGAAAGGGACGTCTAGATGCTAACCTGGTTTTTACAACAAAAAAAGCTGCCCTATTGCTGCAAAATAAATGTGCATCTCACCTCCAAACCTTTAGTCACTTGTGCCAATGCCAAATGTTGGTTTCAATGGTACCAGTGTAACCCCATCGGTCCTACATCACCCAACCCGCTCCAAGCTGGGATCGAGCTGGCGACCTTCTGCATGGAAGTCGGATGGTCTGATAAGAAGGCTAAAGACCATGGCTGTTTATCAATATGCGTTCTTCAGCTGCCTTGCATCCTCGTGTTCTCGTGTAACGTCATTATCAGCTGCCAAAGTTCAGTTCTAATACTCAAGACCGCAAGTTTGGAGGACGCGTAAAACTTCCTGGATGTATTCTTGATATCTAGAACGCAACGATGCAGACTTGAGCACCGCTCTCATTCTAGAAGTCCCAGAAGTAATTGCGACTGGAGGTGGGATGTGCAGCATTTTATTTAGATTGATTAATAAAGTTCAGAGATATCACTTATTTACCTCAGGAGCTTCCCTAAATAAAACGGTGAATATAAACATTACCATAACAAATTGCTGCAGTCATGACAAATAAATATATAAATGGCAACATTTTCCCTCTCTGAAATTATCACATTTTGGTGAATGCTCAGGACCACTTGGCATCACTTTTAGCACACAAAGGGAATCCTTCTGGCATCAGTTTTCAACAGGCAGATTATTACTTCATTACAGAGTATAGTACAATATAGTACAGTATTTATAAGTAGGGGTTGGACAAAGAAAATTAAACACCTGGTTTTAGACCACAATAAATCATTAGTATAGTGTAGGGACTAAAGTATTATACAGATTAAAAAACACATTAAGGGTGTTTCTTTGCTGAAATTCGTATTAAAATCGGTTTTATTTATATTGTGCAATGTATATTTGTAAAGTCTTTATGCATAGTATATATATTGAAGAGGGGAAAACAATAAATCTATGTAAAATTGTATGAATGCTGTAATGTTTAAATAATTTACCAAAAATTAAAATTCAAAATGGCATGAAGATCACGGTCGTCAGGAAGAACACAGCATCTCATTTCTCACAGAACATGTTCTCTGTTCTCGTGGTCTCCTGAATTTGTTCTTCTGAGGACACCTGGCAAGACCGGTCTCCACAAGAACGCAAGTCCGTTCTCTGCGTTCTTGGAATTGAGAAACAGCCCATGGGTTCTAGCGTCTGTCACTAAAGCACCTTTAGAGGTCATAGGAATGAGGTTTACCTGCACAGCACTTACTAGCCCGCCTCCGTTACACTCACCCCCCCAAAATCTCACTCCCATCCGGGTCACAGCACCAATGTAACCCTGTCGGTCCTACGCCACCCAACCCGCTCCAAGCTGGTATCAAAACAGCAGCCTTTCGCATATGAGTCGGTTGCTCTAACAAGGAGGCTAAAGACCATGGCCTCTAGCTTCTGTCGCTAGGGCACCTTTAGAGGTCAGAGAAGTGAGGTTTACCTGCACAGCACTTCACTAGCTGGCCTCTGCTACACCAGAAACAAAAATCTTTGGCTGTGGACAATGTGACATAGATATTTTTCTCTGACTCCACCTTTACTGTCTCTTCCACATCTGACATAGTTACGGTGTAGAGAAGCCCCAGAGAAGTGCACCACACAGACAGTTGCATGCCCAGAGTAAGGCATGGGGTGGATCAGTGATGGTGCAAGACTGCTAAACTTGTGGTGCATCACTGTCAAGGACTACCAAACCTTTCAGAAGAACCATGTGCACCCAATGGTTCAAACATTGTATCCTAAAGGTGTTGCTGTGTATTAGAATGATAATTCAACAATATACAGAGCAAGACCAGGTACAGAGTTTTTTGATGAACATGAAAGTGAAGTTGAACATCTCTCATGGCCTCCACAGTCACAAAATCTAAATATTATTGGGCCATTTTAGAGTGTTTTGGAGGAGCAAGTCAGGAAACGTTTTCCTCTACCAGCAGCTCATAGTGGTCTGGCCACTATTCTACAAGAAGAATAGCTCAAAATCTCTCTGGCCACTATGCAGGGCTTGTATCTACTATTCCTTGGATGAATTGAGCCTGTGGCTGTATAGTAGTATAGGCCCTACTCTGTACTAATGATTTATTGTGGTCTAAAACCAGGCGTTTACTATGTACTATACTGTACTATACTGTGTAATGGAGTAATAATCTGCCTGTTGAAAACTCCCAGAAGGATTCCCTTTGTGTGCTAAAAGTGATGCCAAGTGGTCCTGAGCATTCACCAAAATGTGATAATTTCAGAGGGGGAAAATGTTGCCATTTATATATTTATTTGTCATGACTGCAGCAATTTGTTGCTAGAAGAAAAAGAAAAGTAAAATTATAATATAACACAAGTTGTAGGGATAACATATTGCAATAAAGCTACATGATTATACTGTAATTGTGACTTGTAGACCTTTCTAAAGTTTGTGAGAGCTAACTTTCTTATATGAGATCCTCTTAGCGTCACAGTTTTGCTGTCTGAGCACAGCTGTGCTCTGCTGAAGACCAATGCTTGAGCTGAGATAAGAAAACAAGTGTGCAATCTTTAACTCCACTAGCAATGGTCTTTAAATTGTTCTTAAACGGAATCGGGTTATTTTGCTTCTTCCATTTGTTCAGTCAACCCCGACCAATCCTCCAGTTTAATTTTTGGAGTCTATATTGACGTTTTCTTGTAGATGGCATGAGCTAATTTCATGCTTCAATTGTTTCTTCTTCATAAGATTTGCCTTGAAGCAGTAATAGCAAGGAATAGATCAGAAACACATTACTTTATGTTTAAAAAGTACCAAGTAGCCATAGATTGCTTAGGGTCAGGAATTGTTACCAAAAAAACTAAATTAAATAAATGAAAAACAGGCTTAGGCATTAGAAATCACATTTCGCAGCATGACTTTTAGTTTTTCATCTCACATATAAACAAACTGTCGACCATGTCAACATTCAGCATCTAAACATAATAAACACCACAATGGTTTAGCATCTGCACGCAAAAATTATGTTTTTTAAAGAAATTAAAATAAAAGCTATGTTTCTTAGTCATTGAAGATGGAGCATAGTTTCTGCACTAAGTGTCAACTAGTGTAATTACACAAAGCATTTTTTTTTTCAAATGAGTTTGGAAAATGCCCCTCGCATTCAGTTAACCCATATGGCATGGTGTTGCCTAAACCATTCTTTTTTTTTTTTTGCCCACAAAACCCTCCTTTATTTATTGTTTTAATAAAATAATGCAAAAAAATCTAATAATAAGTTTGTGACTAATGAAATTTGAGGGGAGTTTGGGTTTGACCTTTGTAAAAACAATAACATCCTATGGATGGAAATGTGCTAGAATGTATTGTTATTACCATATAACATACACACACACACACACAAACACACACACACACACACACACACACACACACACACACACACACACACACACACACACAAACACACATATATATATATATATATATATATATATATATATATATATATATATATATATATATATATATATATATATATATATATATATATAGTTGAAGTCAGAATTAATAATCTTCCTGATTTATCAGCCCATGTTAATAAATTAGGCAGGTTAGGGTAATTAGGCAAGTTATTGTATAACGATGGTTTGTTCTGTAGACTATTACCTACCTATTACATAACATGGCTAATAATTTTGTCCTTAAAATTGTGTTTTTAAAAACTAAAAACTGCTTTTATTCTAGTCGAAATAAAACAAATAAATAAAAATTGTTTTGCCTTACTGTATACTAAATAGGTGTTTTAACATTTTATGGAGCTAATGAACAAGATTGAGCAGTTAGGTTTACGGTTAAAATCATTCCTTCTTGCAGAGCTTCATGCAAATTAAACTTGGAGTAAGCCACAATTCTGCACAGGGCTAAAACAGTAAAAAAAATAATAACTTTAGCTTACCTGTATAGAGAGGCAACTTCTCAATCAAACTTTCAAAATATTCCATCAAAATTCATTGTACTCTTTTGAAAATGCTGTCATTTTTAAGTGTATCCTGTTGTCAGTCTGTATTTGAGAAAGTCTTTGAATTTTGCCATTGCAATCTTCTGTGTATGTGAACTGAACTGTCACCGTTGTACTGTGACAAATCAGGATGAATACAAATACCGTTACACCCCCTAATATATTCCAAACCAAATGGAAAAAAATAAGATTTTTCCAGAAGAAAATAAAATGGGAAATACTGTTAAAAAACATCTTGCTCTGTTAAACAACACTTGGGAAATGTTTAAAAAAAAAAAGAGTTTAAATTTCATAGGTGGGCTAATAATTTTGTCTACGACTGTAGTAGGCAAATTTTTGATTCAGAATTTCTAAATTAAATCACAAAAACCTTTTTGTGTTGTGCAATGCAATAGGGCTTCTTGTAGTGCCCACTGTATCATGACCAATTGAGCAGGTTTTTAGAAATAGAGTTTCTTCAGTTCATCTGCCACTAATAGTTCACACAAAAAGATCTGTGTCATTTCCAAGAAATTACCAAAGTGGCTAGATCTAATCTTTTTCTTGAAGCAGGTTTTTTAAATCATTTCTTAGATAATGAATTGTGTGCTATTTGACATTGAGGCAAGGCTGCTGTTCGCTGACTAGGTGAATGAATAAGCTTCATCATAAAAAGCCAAAAGAAAAGGGGACTCGAATGACACGATAATTTACTGTAATTAATAACGTTCGAGCTAAACCTCGGCTTGAGACCTGGCCTCAAATCAGTACAAGTGAAAACTGCTCTTTCGGAAACCATCCACCCACAACAAACATTGGTCCTGTGTACCCACAACATAGCAGACATAATGTATCCATCCAAAGTGGTTGTTAATTAATGGAGAGCAACTCCTGTGGAACGAGGACATTAAAACTAAAGCTAATATTGGGCTATCTATAATTAGAAGAGATAAGTCAGTGAGAGGCACAGTCATTTGTCTTATTATACATCACAAGACCCCATTAGCTCAGCCTCATCAAACAATGGCTGTGCTGGCATCACCTGCTTCTGTGAGAGACAAGCTCTTGTCAGAATTTGGAAAATTAGTTTCCTCATCTTACCCCAATAAAAACAATAAGGTTAGAATTTAATTGGATGGTTGAGAGATTTTCTCGACCAAAAGTAACTTTGCAGCTACTGTACATGTCAGACAGTCTACTGATAATAATGCCTGCTAGTTGGCGCTATATCAAATCTGTAATTGGAATATCTAACAAAAGGGGGGAAATAAAATAAAGTGTTGCTATTAGTATATTTTAATTGAATTAGGGCAGTCAATCGATTAAAAAAAATGTATGTGTTTATTACAATCATGGTCTCGGATTAATCTGCATCAGGGGTTCTCCAACTCAGTCCTGGAGGTCCTGTGTCCTGCAGATTTTAGCTACAACTTGCCTCGACACTAGGCATGGGCCCGAATATGATTCTGATGGTTTGATAACCTTTGATAAAAATACCACTGTTTCACAGTACTGTGATTACTGCTCTAAAATATATATTTTTTAAATATCTGGGTAACAAAACATTAATCTTTTCCCCTTTTAACACAATATATTTTATTTTGAGAATCATTTAAAATATTTCGGAGCAGTAAACATGTCAGGTTAATAATTCAAATGAATCATTGACTTCTGATGTCTTCATTAGTTTCAAAAACACAGATTTATTTGCAACTTGAAACAACATCTTTGGATATTGTTTCTGCTGGTGATACTGTTGTCCTAAAAAAAAAAAAATTGTACATATGTTGTAGGAACAGTATAACAGATAAATTTTGCGGTTTTAAAAACTTGACTTTTCCAAACCTTGCTTTACCTTGAAAACATTTATCATCCCATGCCTACTCAACACACCTGCAAGGATGTTTCTAGAAAGTAAAGAGCTAGGTGTGTCTGACTGGGTTTGGAGCTAAAAATCTGTATAACACTGGACCTCCAGGACTGAGATTGAGAAGCCCTGATCTAATTAATTTACTGTAAAAAAAAAATTATAATAATAAATAAATAAACATTGACTTAAAATTGGAAGGCAACATGCTGCAGAGCTTTTTTAGTTGACACAACTTGAATCAAGTCAAGTGCAGTACTTGGGTTAAAAATTGAGTCAACATTTTTATTTTTTTTTTTTTTACAATGCAATAATTTAAAATATATGATTTAACTCTAAATTTTCAGTGTGAAAATAAAAAAATGCATGACAGTCTAGTTTAAGAAAACAGATCTCTCTAGCTCTCTAACTTTCCTAAAGTGAATAAGTGCAGATGTCACTTGTCATCAATTAGCTGCTGTTAAATCAAGGTAGTTTTCATCACTTGCTGATGTCCAGTGTTGTCCGGTAAATGCAGTTGAAGTGCCTTCTGCCAACTCAATTATTTTTTAGCTTTACAGTTACTGTACATGTCCTGAACACTGACTGGTGAACAGTCTTTAGTGATGAAATAAGTTTTGTATTATAAGTGTTGTATTATTTTATTTATTTAGTTGTTTTTTTTTTTTTTTTTTTTTGGAATGCGCTACTGCACTCATCTAGTCCTATGTTGTGAACAGCTGGCTGACAATTAGTGGAGGTTCTAGCTTGTATAGCACCCTGTCTGGGCAAACCACCCTATATGGTGCCCTCCACTACCAAAAAAAAAAAAAAAAAAATACACATTAACCTTTTCAGATTAATCACATGATTTAATGTTGACAGCCCTAATTTATACATAAGCAAGTACATAAGACATGACTTGACTTGACACACTGCACAGATGTTCAAAATTCCCTCCAGCTTACCTGATTTACAATGGTAAACTCATACAAATGATATATAATATGGTGAGTGCTGAGAATGCTAAAACGACTGTACCTTGTGTTTGTATCACAATGATTTATATGAATTGCAAAAAATAGTTATTAATTGCTTTTGATTTAATTGTATAATTTAAAAGTAGACATTTCAAGAATCTTGAATGTTGTTGTCATGTCATTTTGATGCATTCAAAAGAGAAGGCAGAAAGCACATACGCAAAATAACTTTAGACCAATTATAGCTTTAAATTGTGTTTACTCTTATATTTAAACAATTTAATTCAAACATTTATTTTTTTAAGGAATAAAATGGTGTGTTTTTTTGTCCAACTGAATCTATATGCTTTTTAAAATCTATAAAAGCCTAATTTGCAACCATTGATGACATCTGGGGAATCCCCAGTTGAATCACATTAACAACAACAAGAAAAACTCAACCTTCAGAAAACTAAATGGGTCTATATTTCAGTAGCAGGGTTTATTTTAAACACGTATGTTTTGATTTGGTGAGAACAAAGCAGCAGATGTGCTGTTTGTTCAGGTGATATTATTTTCATATAATGATGTATAAATCCACTCTGATGTGCAGATCACAGAATCATTTGCATTGATGAGCACTGATGAAGCACAACCCGCATTAAAACTGAGCAAAATAAAAAGCCAATAGAGAGGCAACAGTTCTGCATTACAACTTATACAGTAAGGGTTGTAACATTTATGATGTATTTGACTACATGTACAAGGTGTACAAGCAAATACTGAACAGACTTTGCTATTCCAAACTGCTAGTGCCTGATTTAGAAACATAAACGCATGCAAGCTTATACACTTGAGCAAAAACAAAACAAAAACTTGTATTTATGCAATCTATGATGCACCAGCATAAAATAACAAAACAAAGGGTGTGTCAGTGGAAAAGTCTCAATTACTCATATAATGTGATTTATCAAGCATGAAAGTCATTTCAGAAACAAACTGTGACTGCAAGAGAAAACAACTGAAAGACAAGGATTAATCTGATTCGTGTTGTACATCACGGCTGCAGAGAATACAAAGACTGTTGACATGCAATAATGTGGAAATATTTCACATGAGATTTTGGGAAGATGTTGTTCAACTCAATATACAAATATTTTCTGAGAAATGGTTTCTATGTGTCAAACCTTGGTATTTATTTGGGACGTTTGGTACTACGAATCAACCACAGTGCGAATGTTTTGGGTGCCAGAAGACCAAAAGTCATTTGGATAAGCATATTTTCCCACTTCTTTTAAGATGGTAATAAACCAGGGCTGAAAATGCTGAACAAGTGCTTGTATTATGATGTACTATGAGATCAGCAGGATCTTTTTGTACCATGAGGTTGATAGTGAACTTTTCCTGTCAGCTCACACTTTAAATATACAGTTGAAGTCAGAATTATTCGCCCCCTTTTGATTTTTTTTCTTTTTTACATATTTCCCAAATGATGTTTAAGAGAGGAAGGAAATTTTCACAGTATGTCTGATAAGGTTTTTTTTTCTGGAGAAAGTCTGCCTAACCTAATTAACCTAGTTAAGCATTTAAATGTCACTTTAAGCTGTATAGAAGTGTCTTTAAAAAAAAATCTAGTAAAATATTATGTACTGTCGACATGGCAAAGATAAAATAAATCAGTTATTAGAAATTAATTATTAAAACTATTACGTTTAGAAATGTGTTGAAAATCTTCTCTCCGTTAAACAGACATTGGGGGAAAAATAAACAGAGGGGCTAATATAATTCAGGTGGGCTAATAATTCAGACTTTAACTGAGGTTGTAATGGATGCACATTTAAGATTGACATCAGTCAACAACATACCATAAATTATGAGAAATTGATTCACTTCTCCTGAGAGTAAAGGTGGCTCACTTCACTCTTTTGTTTATGATTTAAAAGCACCTGCACACAAAGAAAGCACTTGTCCATGAAAGAGAACCATTAAATGAAAATATATAGTAATAATTAGTTAGTGCATAAAGTTGATAATTATAGCTAGACTCGAACGTAATTTCACAGGTAGTCAATTTTATCTGTCAATTAAAACTCAAAAGGTCATGATACGCACTCGTTGAGTGATTGCAATATTTTGTTTTTAACATTGTATGGAAATATAAACACTAATGTTTCAGCTCAACGCCTCCCTCAATGTGTGAAAAGCGTAAGCTCTTACACTTAGAGGAAGGCATTGATCTGAAACATTTGTGTTTATATTGCAGAAGAATGTGAAATCTAACGCATGTACTTAATGATTGCGGATCATGATCTTTTGAGTTATTCTGTTTATAAGATGAATGCACCAAAATCAAATAATGCAGGAGCGCAATACATAATCTACTATTGAATCTGTTGATTGTAAAAAAAATTTTGCTAGTAATCTGTAAATATTTATTTTCAACAAATGCTTAATAATAATAGTTTAAAAAGAAAAATTAACTAACTAACTATTGTTAGCTAGATTTTGTGAATCTTTTTTTTATTATGATAGTAACCAGTGGTGTAAAGTAACAAGTTACAAATACTCAAATTGCTGTAATTAAACAGTTTTTCTCAGGAATTGTAATTTACTAAGTACAGTAGTTTAAAAAATGTGTACTTTCACTTTCCCCTGTACATGTATAGTGCTGTGATATCCAGTCATTGCTTCTTTTTTTTCCCTCTTTATGTGGATAAGAAAAAATCAATCCTGTGATTCTTGTCCAATGAAATTGCAAATGGAAAGTAAATCACATCATAATGAACTACCTCAAGATATGGGCAATTTATAAATGCAGCAAACTGGTAGCATAAAAAGTGTGCCAGAAATTGTACAAACTTTACACACATTGACTCATAACTTGTTTACATGCATGTCACTGATGAGAAGGTAAAGGATGTGTACTGTATGATGACCTGTATGAAATTAACCCTAAACATTAACTAAATGCACTACAGAATGTTACGTTTACACACACATCAACAAATTACATGTTAACTTTTTACAGTAAAATAACATTTTTACTCGTACTTTGAGACGAGTAATATTTACAACAGATATTTACTCTACATTTTTAGCCAAGTGATGTTACTCTTTCCATCACTTTCCATCACAGTAAAAACTGTGTAGTAACCATTTATTATGAATAAGAGAAAATGGATGTGACTTTATTGCATCAGACATGTCACTTTGCTCAGATGCTAACTGGTCACATTTTCATTTATTATAATTTAAAAGAAAGCTAAACATTAGATATTCTAATTTTCCATAGACTTTCAGATTCAGTTCAGAAATTAGAATTCACTGGGACAAACACTTGAAAAAATAATTCCAGCCACTGTTTTTTATTAAGAATATGTTCTATGTTTACATTCTTTTTATGTGCAGATCTGGGATATTGTATTATAAAAATAAATAAATAAAAAAAAATAAAAAAATAGCAGGATAAAAAAGGTGCAGATGCATATAATTTCTACAAATTTTCACACAAAAAATGATGTCCTCGATTGAATCTGATTTTTTATTGATAAGCACATTTTGCACAATGCACATTTTGATGAAAACACATTGGCTGAATAAATTCTTCAATGAGCCTCAACACATTATAATTCTACTAACCAGCAGATCGATCTCATCATCACACATCTCATGTTGTTTCAATCATTCTCAAATATACTTGCAAAGTCTGTCATAAAAAAATGATTTGCTATAATTACCCTTCAGAACCGTCTCGCACAATTGTCTTACTGAACAGGACACAAGATGAAATCAACAAGTTTATTTTGAGAAAAAAGGCCCATGGCTTCTTCTATAGCAGCATTTTTCTGTCATCTATTGTCTATTTGGCACCAATTTATGGCTAACTGGATGGAAAGGGTACTTTTCGCAAATGTTTTATATGATATAAAACATTTGTGCCTAAGTTCAATTCACAGCTTTGGATGGAAGCATAGCTTATGTCTCGTTCTTGCCAGAAGAAAAGACTGAAAACATTGAGTGGTACAATTTCGAGTTTCAACAATAAAACCAGCTATTTGTGAAGGAACGTAAAATGAAGGACAAGGATTTGCCTTGATGTTTCAAAGAGGACATTGAATGCTGAGGATGAAGCTTGAACTAAAGCTTTTCATCATCATCACAGGCTGACACTTACTGTTGTGACGCACATCTGGAAAGGTCTTTGTCTCTCTTCATTTGGCTGTACGCATTTTGACCGTGAGTTCCATATCCTGTGGGCAACATCTCACCTTGAGGGAGCCAAAGGATTTATGTATGGAACCTTGACAGCAATAAAAACGAGACATGTTCATCAAACTTCTTTAAAGTTGTATTCAGAGGAGATACGGAAGTGCTCTCTTCTAAGTGAATGCCTGAAGCTTTCTGTAGTTTTTGTTATACGTATTACAGTGGCAATTTTGAGTATATGGTTGGATGAAAGTATTTACTTTATATATTCTTCAGCTCTTCACAGCTACTTAGACAATGTAAGCCAGTTTTGAATACAACTGTGAATTGCTATAGGCAAAACAAAAGAACTTTGCTTCAGTGTTCTTGAGATAGAAAATAACCATACATTTTTTCAAGAAAAATGAAGAAACCATATAATTCCACAAAACGTAGGATTAACTAATTTGAACATGAGTGAAATCTGTGGCAGGATCTTTTTGCCCTCACATGAACCTCCATAACACTTGGAATCCTATTAAAATAACCAGAATTGCAGAGTGGTAAATGTGACACCAACTTAAGAAAAAGCTGAACAGCTGGTGGTTACTCTTGTTACTACATGAAAGCAGTCAGAAAGAAAGTTTCTCTTAAACTATTGCCTTAAACTTTTAACTAAATAACTTAACCAGCTTGTTATTTACTTGAATTAAATGTTACTGATGTATTGAACCTAAATCACAATTAAACATCATTCATTTAATTTCAACAATCATTGTTGCATTTTGCATTGTTTAGTGTTATAGATTATATTAATAAATGAATTGCTTAGTGTATCTTTGTCCTGGTACCTTAGCTGTTTTAGGCTTGCAAATGATAAGTATGAACTACTAAAACCACCAGTAAGCAGCAAAGAGTTATTCACAGTGATTCACTCAGTCGAATGATTCATTCAAGCACCGATTCAGAAGGAAACTAACCCTTTCACATTAAAGTTTTACATTTTGCAGTTGACCCATCTGTATGGGTTTTTAATCTGACCATTGTTACACCACAGACTGTATGACGTATAGAGTATAATATTTATTTTGTTTTCTCATTTTATGCAAATATTCAAAAATAATTATTTTAAAATATCTGAAACTCAGATTTTCAAATATACATGTACTTTTCACAGCTTAATAATTATAATTTTAGCTGATCATAGATTGGGTGATGACCACTACCACGTTAGTCTGCACTGTAGTGGACATTGCATAGCTGTTGGATTTATAGCATTTAATTTGTCAACTTTACCTATTCTAATCACACCAGTGTGATTGTATGCTCTATAGCAGTGATCCTTAACCACCGGGCTGTGGACCAATTGGTACCAGGCCACACAAGAATCATTAATTGTTTCAATTTTGTCTGATAATAGTCTGAACTATCTTCTATTTCGGTTAAAGGTTATTTCCAATGGAAGTGCACAGCTTGCACGCTCAAGGGGCGTGAAACACTGCAGTGCTTTGTAATTTTTTCCATAAATAAAACTTGTAAAATGGTTGATGGAACCACCACAAATCCCCAGCCTGCTTTTTATCTGTAGTTTGGGTGAAACACGCCTCAATAAACCATTCAATGACATGTCATTTCTCTACTGTTATGCCAATATCATGGCAGGCTGACACACAGTTCTGTATTAACTTCTCTTAATTTATCGGCATCAATGTCATTGCTTAACGTTTGCTTTACTGAAATTAAAGCTTGGATGCAACATAATTATCTTTAACTAAATAGTTCAAAAGCAGAGATTTTATTGGTTGGGACTCCTTCTAACTTCAAGAAGTGTAGTGAATTTGAGCTAAAGGTTTATGTGTCTGTCTTATTACCATCTCCTCAGGTGCGTAATCTTGGTGTTCTCCTGGACTTCCAGCTTAGTCTGAAGCCTCATTTTAAACATGTAACTAAAACAGCCTTTTATCATCTTTGAAACATGGCCCGCTTATGTCCTTTCCTCTCAAGGCCTGACGCTGAAAAACTTGTCCGTTCTTTTATCACGTCTCGCTTGGAATTCTCTGTTCGGAAGGTTAGCTGTAAATTCTCTCAATATTTTACAATACATCTAAAATTCTGCTGCATGTGTGTTGACACATACATTGTCTCAGTCTCACATCACTCCTGTACTCCCAACAGCTTCACTGGCTGCCCATCAAGTCCCGTATTGATTTTAAGACACTGATTTCACTGTGTCTTAACTGTGTCGGTACTGCTCCAGGTTACATTTGTGACTTGATATCCATATCCTCTGCCTCTCGCTATCTACGCTCTGCCTCTGGTTCTACGCTGTTTCAGCCTCACTGCTAACTCAGCACCATGGGAGGTAGGGCGTTCGATTTCCGTGCCCCCAAACTGTGGAAGGCTCTTCCCACAAACATTAGGAGTACTGGATCTTTGGACTGTTTTAAGAAGCTACTTAAAACTCATCTTTTTAGGACAGTTTTTAATTTGTGATACCTTTTATTCTTACTGTGTTTTTTACTGTATTTTTTATTGTTTTACTGTGCTTTGTTGTTTTTACTTTCTTGTAAGTGCTTTGGGTTTTAGAAAAGCGTGTTATAAATAAATTATTATTATTATTATTATTATTCCTGAGCTATAAAAAATAACACACTATGAGCCTACTTTACTTACTTTTAGTCTATATGTATAGATAAAACATATTTCAAAAGAAAATGTATCTTTTGAACACTTACAGTGTCTATCGGTAGTTTAGAATCAGCTCGTGTCAGACCACTGACCAAATATTTTCTTGCATTTTATTCCCTACAGGGCACAATAATGTATCAACAGTGGTATAAACCATTATGAAGACCAGGCGTCTGTAATTTGCACTCTAAACAGTATCAAACTATATACTTAGAAATAAGAAGTATTAGGGTCTATATATTTTAATAGGCTTCTTTACACAGTCAATGCTTTTGTACTCTCAAGATGTGTTCTTTTTATACTGAGTGCACACTTAGCTTGCATATCTTTAAAACAGCAATCGTGATATTATCAGACAGCATACCCCAAGCATAAAAAAATCAAATATCCATTCTCAACTAAAACCAATAAATAATAAAAACACAAAAATCACTAATATACCCCAAAAAACAACATACACCAACTACACACTTGACCTTGGATGTGTGCGCGTATATACATGTATACACTCTACGCTCTCTATAAAGTTCATTGCATCTCTTGCATCCCACTGCTCAGAGGAAGGCCATCCTTCAGGCCCATCGGGCACAGAACAGAGCCTTCGATTGACCGATGTCCTGACAGTGAAACTCATCTAAATTCCTAAATGCCTCCTCCATTTTCCTTTTCCTCGATCACAAGATCAGCCATTGGATAACAGCAAAGAGAGACATAATGCACAGCGAGTGACAGGAATAATGAGCAGACTGAACTCACAGAGACACGCAAGGGGAAACATCAAAGCTTTTAGACGAGAGCTCAATCCAGTTTCTCCCTTTTATTTTGAGGGCTGATTAATTTCGCATACTTCTTATTAAAACCACTCCTTCCTGGAATACAATCACCAGACAATATCCATTGATCAAAGGCTCGTTTACAATCGTTTACGACAAAGAAATCAGAGATGAAGTGCCATCTGAGAAGTGCCAAGGGTAGTGGAGCGGCTGCACGTGAAATTTACTGCAAATGATGGGACGACTCTGACCTATTGAATCCTCAAACGTTTTATCTTCACATTCGAGTCACAACTCCGAGAAGTTACACGGCGTAATCTTTTAGCTTGTGTTACTTTGTATTCATGATTTGTAGTGGAAGCCCAACAGAGCAGTAACTTTATTCAGAGCTAATGTTGAATGAGATTACTAAAACATACAGGCAGAGATTTATCTCTTTAATACTGGAACTGCATACAGTATGTTGAAAAATGTTTTATATTATTTATTTATATATTTTAAAATTTCAGAAGTAAGGAATAATTACAGTAATTATAACAAACACTTCACACTTCAAAACGAGATTTTCACAGCAATTCTAAAAAGTTAGGGTTCCCCAAACTACTTTTAGTTATCAGTTATTTTTTTATTGTGAAGAACAAATAACAAGAACAAATTTTTCTACAAAAAATTATTTGTGCAGTGCTAAGGTTCCATGGATGTTAAAAGTTGTTCTTGGAACCTGATGCCAAAGAAATGTAATTTTTTTAAAGTGCAGGCCTTACAATTCACACCCATCAGATGTCAAATGTAAGTGGAAATTAGTAAGGGTGTTTAGATTAAATTATTGCCAAACAGCACCAGAAATTGCAATGCGATTTATGGCTGGGACACACCAAGGCATCAGTCCGCCATTGAGCTTCAACTGTCAGCTAGTTGGTCCAGTGTGTTATAGACATATAATTGAAGCTTGTTGCCACAATTCAGCTTGTAATACGTATGGGACATAGACTGAAGACAGCGATCTGGGGTGCGTTTCCCAAAACCATCGTTTGCAAATTAAGGTCGCAAGTTCCATCGACACAAACATAGTTTGTTGATTTGTCGTTTCCCAAATCCGTCGCTTCAATGAATATTCACAAATTGTGTCGCAAACTTGAGCACTCGCAATTACAGCTCTGGAGCTGTAGTTAGAAATATAGTTCCTGGCTGTGTTTTCTTCCCACTTATCCTCCCATGCCCTATTCATCTACAACATTCTAACATTCAAAGTTGAAATTATTAAAAATAAAAAAGCATTAAGGTAATCTCTTAGTTGTATTTTTCTTTCAAAATATAACAGTTCAGTTTTATTAATCTTCAAGTTTACAATTGTACTCCCTTTGCAGTTCACTTTGAAAACATTGATGTCACTTTGAACAGCCTCATGGCAAAAGCTATAGCTGATTTATTATTTAAAAGCGGAATTTATGTTACGTCACCAAAGCTTATGAAAACAAGCATACAGTAATTCTTTTAATTTATAGTGGGTTATTTATTAAGTATCTGTACTGTATATGACATGGGCCTGCTGGTTAGAACTTTCTGCAGTTGTTTACGTGTCTCAATTTGTAAAAATAGACTTTACAAAAAAATCTCCATAATAATAATAATAATTATTATTATTATTATTGTCATCATAATCAACAATATTATTATTAAAGTGTCATAAAAATATTGCATTTCATTTTATAATGAATAGCCTCATTATTTATTTATTCATATGATTTATATATGATGTTAGAATATGTGTTAGCTTTTGTAAGTAATATGTTTTAGAACAGAATATGTAATGTTCAACTTCTCAATAATATTAGTAAAGCAAACATAAGCCATATGTGCCATTTACATATATTTCAGTTAATATGGAAAGCGAGTGCATGTTTTTACCAAACTTAATATTGGATTTTATTTTAAATGTGTGTGCATGTAAAACAAAATAATTTGCACAAAGAAATGATGGGGTTCTTTTCTAAAGAAGTAGTTACTCCACCCAGTTTAGAGCATCAACATGGGCGTTTTATGTTATAACTAACGTGGTTCAAGCAATGGATCTGCTTCAGAGAAACTACGTGTTTTGGGAAACACTCGTCACTACATAGTACTTTTCCCAAACGATTCATCGTACTATGATAGTTCAGCCACGAGTTACGTCATTGTTTGGAAAACGCACCCCTGACTAGTTATTCAGCATTGAATCAGAGTGTGAGTGTGACGTAGTAAAGTGATATACCAAGGAAACAATTCAATTCAAGAAGGAACTGAAAGTGTTTCAAGAGCAAATCCCTCCATGATGAGTGACAATTACTGTGATAATGGTACTAAAGGCTGCTATGGATCCTACCACGCAGGTGCAGAACCTGTCATTTCAGTCATCTTTCATTTTGTTTGGTGAGTTCAAAGACAGCTTTATGGTTCCGACAGATTTAGACATGAGGTGATAACACAGTTGGAATTTGTCCCATCCCACTGACCAGCGGATACCAAACAAGGGCATAGAGGCAGAGCGTGAGCGGAGCTACAGACTGCTACCAGTTTGCTTAGACAGGCTTTTCTATGGGAGAAATGCTTAATACTTAACCAAATGTGCTTGGTTGTATACTACATCAATAAAGTGTTTAGACTTTTAAAAACACTATTGTAATACATTGAGCCACCAGACATTGTTCTTATGACGTTTTTCTACAGGAGGAAAACACAAATTACATTCAAATACTTCAGATATAGTCTGTGTTACTAAATGCAAGACTATTGATGAAATCCAGGCATAAAACATTATGACAGCGCCTCAGTTTACTATTCTAGAGCCTACAGCTAATCAATCTGTCAGATTCTGAAGTGCAGGTCTAAAGAAAAATGTTAATTTATCTTAAATAAAACAAATACATTTATAAAGAAGGTATACAAGTACAAAATTTCACTCACCTGGGAAATGGAGGCCATGTTAATGGTTTGTGAGCAATTAAGTGCACACAGCATGCCATATTATCTGATAATTGTAAGAAATAATTCCAAAAGGCAACTGACTGTGTAAAGCCACATAAAACAAAACAAAAATACAATTTATATGGAGAGTTCGGTTGCTAATCAGCCGGAATCAGCTGAGGTAAAGTGACAGCGATCAGCGAGACCTAGCTGTCACTTAAGTGGCCACACCCTTAATTATGCAGACTTAATAAAACCTAATATAAAGGAAACGGATAAGTAATAAAAAAACAGTTGTCATGAAGAGTAGCTATATGAACCAAAACCGTTCTTTGTAACAGGCTGTAAACACCTTTTTTTCTGATGTAAAGTTGGCCATTTAACAGTGGGGTCAATAGAAATTTGCTCTATATGGAGCTTTCACTTTTCACTTTTCACTTTTTTGCTTCACTAGGGAGAGCGGAAGGTTGCCGCTTGATACCAACCTTTACAACATGTTTGAATGTATTATCTAATTTACAGAACAGTGATCTTTTTTTTTTCTTTTTTTTTTTTTTGCCAGCATCTCATGGTAATTGCTTGGAATGATTCAGTTTACAGGATATTGTTGCTCTTTACAAAATACGTGTTGGAAAAGCTATGAATTAGAATCACAATATTAAGAAAATGGAACATGCACCAAAATCTTAGTATTTGACTTAAATGCCTGTGGTTTTCCAACTAAATAAAAGCTCAATTGTTTAGTGTTCCTGAAAAAATCTAAAAAAAATTTAAGGACTAGAATCCGCATTGCGCCGTGGAGCATGGTCTAAAAGGGTTGAGTTTATTTTCTTAATGAGTTATAGACCTTTTTTTTATGGCTGCTGCATTGAGGGCGCCATAGCGACCAGCGTCTTCCGGTAGAATGCTAAAAAAACTGCCGTTCACAACGTGTACAACTGGTAATTTGTGCTCCGAAAATGGGTTTCATTAACGTTTTTAATGGATAACAGAGTGATTTTGTGACACACAACTTAGAAATGTGTCTGTTAAAGCCATTATAATCTCACACATGTGGTTCAAGCACGTCAGAAAAACGTTCTCCTAGTTCACATGTCTGCCATCAGAAATACAGTGTGTGTTTCCAGCCTGTCAGCTGTTAGCTTAGCGGCTCTTTAACACACACACACATGCACACACACACACACAGAGAGAGAGCAAACCAGAGTACTGGCATGAAAATTAACAGGTATGAAAGTCGTGCAATTCACAAAAATGACCAATAAAAGTCTGTTATTGATACTCTGCTGGCTGATTTGCTGTTCATTCTAATCGCGAGCCGTTTGTGTTTTATTTTGTGTGTTGTTTTTACCACGGTTTGTGTTTTTCTGTCATTTCGAAATGACACTAGCCTATATTTTCACTTTTTCACAGTTATTAAATCAGTGTGTCAGTGGCACAGTACAGGCTACGTGTGTGTCTCAAACATTTTGGTGAATTACATTAGTTTGGGCTGGTTATATATTTGAAATATAGAGAAAATGTTGACTTTAGCGATGACGAGGCTTCATTTAAACTGCAGAAGATGCCGTCTGACAACGAGGGGAAAATGCCTCACAGCAGCTGTTTTCCATCTTATTAGATCGCATTTCTTTAAATGATCAGTCCAGGAGATGGTGCTGATGGACAACAGTATTAGTTCAAAGAGGATAAAAGCAGGTAAAATAGATTAAAACTATCGCTTCAAAGCTGTCCAAATGTGACTGTTTATCAGCACCAGCAGCCGACCGGAAGTTCTTCGCATTCTCCTTGCGCATACACGCAAAGCATAATGGGTAATTAAGAGTTCCAAGAAAAAGGTCTATAGGTGTGATTTGAGAGTAAACCAATCAAGGTCTCATCTCCCATTCCCTTGAAGAGACAGCTGTGTCGCGCCATAAGCGCATTTGCTATTTACAGGACGTAAAGTAAGTGGAAGTGGAAAAACTGAGCATTTCACAAGCAAACAGTTAATAGTTAACAGTTTTTAACAGAAAACAGCTAAACAGAGCATCTACCGCGCAAGAATGAGAGATAATCGATCTACTTTCACTTTCGCTCTTGGATAGGGAAACGCATCAATTAGCCTATAAATAATTAAGTTTGTTTGTTAAGCGCAAATATTTGTTTTAAAACTATTTCTAAATTCAGTTCTAATTTCCAGCTAACAAATAAATGAACAATAATAACGAAATGTGTTCAAATTATATCTTAAAACACATGCTGTGCCCCATATGGTCTAAAACCTGCAGGTGGGCAAATCTAAGCTTGTTTTTAATAAAACAAATATAAATATGGATATAATGAATAATACTGCTAATAATAACATTATACAAAAGCAAATAGTTATGAATGAACTGAGAAAGCCTCCCGAGATGAAGAAGGCAAAAAAACTGTGGTTCCCCTTCGGGGGGAACTTCAGCACTATAAGTGGATTTGATTTGTAAAATCCACGCATTGGGAGGATTCGGATCAGAAGCCGCTTGTCTGGAGAGTATTGAACGGGCCAATGAATGAAATTAATTGGCAGCGTAAGCTTGCGCAGGTGTGCGACATCTGCAATTATCTCAGCATATAAGCACACCTGAAGCCAGCAGACGCCATCCTTTTCGCTTCAGATCCTTTCTGAGTGAGTCGATGAGGGTTCCTCTTGCTGATCAGCACTTCAGAGCGAACGAGTGTGTCTCCCGGTCCAGAGTGGGTCTTCGCGGTGGCAGACGGTCGAGCTGGGTTACTCCCTTGCCTGCGGTTCTTTGGGTCCGGTCCTCCAGAGCGGTGCGTATAGTTGCAACTTTCCTAAAAGAGCAACACAGTCGTGCAGCACGTCCTTTTCAGGATGGCGCTCCGACTGTGCGTTTCTGGATGCGGGGGTTTCCTGGCTCCGGATGATGGACACGATCACTGCATTGCATGTTTGGGGGTCCAGCATGTTAATGCGGTGCTCGCGGGCGGTTCATGTCGTCATTGCGATGCCATGACCGTTGCACAGCTAAGATCGCGGCTAACTTTCGCAAGAGAGCGAGCCACCCCAGTTGCCTCCTGTTCTAAAAAAGCAGCGGGCGCTCGGGCAGATCTGAGGGTTTCAGCGGGAGATAATCCGCCGCCCACGGGCTCGCGGACCTCTCGCTCCTCACGGCGCTCCATCCAAGCTTCGGGTGGTGAGAGTGATCCGTCTAACCAGATGGTAGCTCTCACACTCGCTGACACCGGAGATCAGATGTCCTCCGCGGCATCGGAGGGTGGGCTTTCACTGTCCGACGAAGATCCGGACCCGCTCGCCCCCTCCGGGCAGGTGAGCGCTGTCAAATCGGATCCTGAAGCGAACATGTTAGCCGTGCTTTCCCGGGCTGCTTCGGCCGTGGGGTTGGAGATGGTTTATCCCCCAGCTCCGCGGCCGGACCGACTAGATGGGTGCTACGTAGAGGACCAGAAGGCGAAGCCTTCGAAGCCTCTCGTCCCCTTCTTCCCGGAAGTGCACAGTAGGCTCACGCAGTCTTGGAGGGCACCTTTCTCTGCCCGTGCTGCGTGTGCCTCCGCCCTCACCGCCCTTGACGGCGGAGCTGCCAGGGGGTATGAGGCGATCCCGTCAGTGGAGCGCGCTATCGCGGTCAATCTTTGTCCGCGCGGCGCCTCTACGTGGCGGGGTTTGCCCCGCCTCCCGTCCAAAGCCTGTAGGTTGTCTGCCTCCCTCGGAGCCAGAGCTTATAAGGCTGCGGGCCAGGCTGCTTCTGCTTTGCACGCGATGGCCACCTACCAGCGCTACCAAGCGCAGGCGCTGGCCGAGCTGCACGAGGGCGGGTCCAACCCAAGCTTATTACATGAGCTGCGCACCGCGACCGACTATGCTCTTCGGACTACTAAGTCCGCCGCGTGTGCGCTGGGGAGGACGATGTCCACACTTGTGGTTCAGGAACGCCACCTCTGGCTAAACCTGGCCGATATGCGCGACGTTGACAAAGTTCGCTTTCTTGACTCGCCCATATCCCAGGCTGGCCTGTTCGGCGACACCGTCGGTGAATTCACCCAGGAATTCAAGGCGGTGAAAGAGCAGTCGGATGCGATGGGCAATGTCATCTATCGGCGTGGCCGTAAGCCCGCTCCGCCCGCCGAGCCATCCACCTCCGCTGTTCCTCGCCGAGGGCGCCCGCCAACGAGTGCTGCCCCGCCCCCGCCTGCGCCTCCGGCCAAGCGGGCGCGGCGTTCACCTCGAAAGCAGGCAGCCCCTCCTGCCCAGGGCGCCGTTAAGTCCGGTAAATGGACCGCGAAGCGTCCCTGAGACAGGCCATCCGGAGAAGAGGAAACTTGCTCTTTCCCCGCTGGAGGGCGGGGCCCCGATAACAACGGTACTTTTCAGTGCCACCAAAACATCAGTAAAAGAGCACTTTTTCCCTTCCCCGGATGTGACTGCACGAGTTCTGCCAGTCCGGGACGCGCTGCCTTCCGGCTCGCAGACTCTACGTGCTTCGCCAGTGGCTCACGAGCGCTGGGGGGACGGTCTCCCTTCCCTCAGCCCTCCAGCCCCCTCTCCGGAGTCAGGGTGCGGAGCCAGAGCGAATCGCTCTCCTCCAGCTCTTCCGCGGGACCCTCGTGCTTCCCGGATCAGCACACCCACTCCGCGCTGCCCCACCGCTGGTACGTCAGCGATTGTAGCGATGACTCCATTAGCGAGGGCTCTGCCTGCCTGGTTAGCGTGGGCCAGCCCCTCGCGGTGGCTCATACGCACAATCAGACTCGGTTACGCGATTCAGTTCGCGAAACGGCCCCCCAAGTTTACGGGCGTGTATTTCTCCAGGGTCAACCCCCTGTCCGCCCCTGTCTTGCGAGAGGAGATTGCTGCCCTCCTGGCGAAGGGTGCAATCGAGCCGGTTCCTCCAGCCGAGATGGAGAGTGGGTTTTACAGCCCATACTTCATCGTACCCAAAAAGAGCGGTGGGTCACGGCCAATCCTAGATCTGCGCGTTTTGAACCGCTGTCTGCACAGGCTGCCGTTCAGAATGCTCACGCAGAGGCGCATTCTCCAATGCGTTCGTCCTCGGGATTGGTTTGCAGCCATAGACCTGAAGGACGCGTATTTCCATGTCTCCATTCTTCCACGCCACCGCCAATTTCTGCGGTTTGCGTTCGAGGGTCGAGCGTGGCAGTACAAGGTCCTCCCCTTCAGGCTCTCTCTGTCTCCGCGGGTCTTCACCAAACTCGCGGAGGGTGCCCTAGCGCCCCTTCGGCTCGCGGGCATTCGCACACTCAATTATCTCGACGACTGGCTGATTTTAGCCCACTCGCGGGAGCAATTGATTATGCACAGGGACAAGGTGCTTCGGCATCTCCGCCTACTGGGGCTTCAGGTCAACCGAGAAAAGAGCAAACTCGCCCCCGTGCAGAGGATTTCTTTTCTCGGGATGGAGCTGGACTCGATCACCATGGTAGCGCACCTCTCCGAGGAACGCGCTCGCCTGTTGCTGAACTGTCTGAGGGAGCTCGACAGCAAACTAGTGGTCCCACTGAAGTTCTTTCAGAGGCTGCTGGGGCATATGGCATCCGCAGCCGCCGTCACGCCGCTCGGGTTGCTCCATATGAGACCACTTCAGCACTGGCTTCACGATCGGGTCCCCAGACGCGCATGGCACGCGGGCACACACCGGGTCTCGGTTACTGCGCTGTGTCGCCGCGCCCTCAGCCCTTGGAACGACCCCTCGTTCCTACAGGCCGGTGTGCCTCTAGGACAGGCGTCCAGCCATGTTGTTGTTTCAACAGACGCTTCCAACACGGGTTGGGGGGCCGTGTATCGCGGGCCTCTGGAAGGGTGCCCAGCTGCATTGGCATATCAATCGCCTAGAGCTGTTGGCAGTGTTCCTCGCTCTCCACCGCTTTTTACAGGTGCTGGAGCGGCAACACGTGCTGGTCAGGACGGACAGTATGGCGGCGGCGGCGGCGTATATCAACCGCATGGGGGGTATGCGCTCTCGCCGCATGTCTCAGCTCGCCCGCCGTCTGCTCCTCTGGAGTCACCCGCGGCTGAAATCGCTGCGCGCCATTCACGTCCCAGGCACGCTCAATCGTGCAGCCGATGCGCTCTCACGACAGCTGTTACGTCCTGGAGAATGGAGACTCCACCCCGAGTCTGTTCAGCTGATATGGGCGCGATTCAGGGAGGCCCAGATCGATCTGTTTGCTTCCCCCGAGAACGCTCACTGCCAGTTGTTTTTTTCCCTGACCGAGGGCTCTCTCGGCACGGATGCACTGGCCCACAGCTGGCCTCGGGGCATGCGCAAGTATGCGTTTCCCCCAGTGAGCCTGCTCTCGCAGTTTCTGTGCAAGGTCAGGGAGGACGAGGAACAGGTTCTGCTAGTTGCGCCCCTTTGGCCCAACTGGACCTGGATATCAGAGCTCTCACTCCTCGCGACGGCCCTCCCCTGGCGGATCCCTTTGAGAGAGGACCTACTCTCTCAGGGACAGGGCACCATCTGGCACCCTCGCCCCGATCTTTGGAACCTCCACGTGTGGTCCCTAGACGCGAGGAAGACTTAGGTAACCTACCGACTGCGGTGGTTAATACCATCACTCAGGCTAGAGCCCCCTCCACGAGGCGCGCCTACGCCCTGAAGTGGAGTCTATTCACTGAATGGTGCGTCTCTCGCAGAGAAGACCCCCGAAATTGCCAGATTAGTGTTGTGCTCTCTTTCCTTCAAGAGAAGTTGGACAGCAGGCTGTCGCCCTCCACTCTCAAGGTTTACGTGGCCGCCATCTCCGCTTATCATAGCGCGGTAGCTGGCGGCACCGTGGGAAAGCATAACCTGGTCATCCAGTTCCTTAGGGGTGCTAGGCGAATTAATCCATCTCGCCCCCCTCTCATGCCCTCTTGGGATCTCGCCCTCGTTCTCACGAGTCTGCGATCCGATCCCTTTGAGCCACTCGAATCAGTATCTCTAAGATTTCTGTCCCTGAAGACAGCTCTGCTGGTTGCGTTGGCCTCCATCAAGAGGGTCGGGGACCTGGAGGCATTTTCGGTCAGTGACTCGTGCCTGGAATTCGGGCCGGATTACTCTCACGTCATCCTGAGACCCCGCCCCGGTTATGTGCCCAAGGTTCCTACCACCCCCTTTAGAGATCAGGTAGTGAACCTGCAAGCGCTGCCCCCGGAGGAGGCAGACCCAGCCCTTTCTTTACTTTGTCCAGTTCGCGCTCTGCGCATTTATGTGGACCGTACTCAGAATTTTAGATCATCTGAGCAGCTCTTTGTCTGTTATGGCGGTCGGCAGCAGGGAAGTGCCGTATCAAAACAAAGATTATCCCACTGGATTGTGGATGCCATTTCACTCGCTTATTCGAGTCGAGGTCAGCCGTGTCCCCCGGGAGTTCGTGCACACTCCACTCGGAGCGTTGCATCCTCTTGGGCGCGTGCACGCGGCGCCTCTCTAACAGACATCTGTAGAGCTGCGGGCTGGGCGACACCCAACACATTTGCAAGGTTTTACAATCTGCGAGTGGAGCCGGTTTCCTCAAGGGTATTAGGTAACCCTTTGGTGATTGAGGAGACAACTCGGTAGGGTGTTGAAACACGCTTGCTGCGCCATTCTCCCTAACACGGAGGTACGTGCGCCTTTTTTATCTGTCAGTAAAGTTCCCCGTCAGGTGAGCCCTGCAGATTCCTCCATGGCCCCCAGCACTGACTCAGCGGAGGAGTCACTTGCTGGCCCACTACGTTGTAGGTCTGCCCGCTGGTCAGCCCGCGTTTTGGGTATAGGTGCCTGCTATGCGTGATCCCCACTAGGCGATCCCATATGCTTATTCCGCCACGGTTAAGTCCCCCCCCCTGGGCGGACCCGTGTCTTCCCTCTCCGCTAACCACTCTTTTGCTATGCGTACTCCCCCTTTTTAGGGCTAGTCCATATGTAAATTCTGCCATCTATCCCCCCCTTGGGTAACAGATGGCCTCCGCAGCGTCCTCCCTATCGGGATTGCACGCTTCCCAACGTACTGTCGTATTTCCTAGAATTATCTAGATGCTCACGACTTCCCAAAAAATATATCTAAATCCGTAAAACTTCTGTTGAAGTAGGATAAATCAGGGCCAGGGACACGTTGGAGGACCGCGCCCCCCATGATGTGGGTGCGTCACGCTTGCTTGACTATCTCCTCATCGGGGGTGTTGGTAAGGTGCAGTCATTATGGCGCTTTCAATGGGCTCCCAATGCGTGGATTTTACAAATCAAATCCACTTATAGTGCTGAAGTTCCCCCCGAAGGGGAACGTTCGAGGTTACTAAAGTAACCCTTCGTTCCCCGAGGAGGGGAACGGAAGCACTATACTCCGTCGCCATAATGACTGTCCCTTAGCTGTTTGAAAGTCTCTTCAGCTTAAAAGGATGGCGTCTGCTGGCTTCAGGTGTGCTTATATGCTGAGATAATTGCAGATGTCGCACACCTGCGCAAGCTTACGCTGCCAATTAATTTCATTCATTGGCCCGTTCAATACTCTCCAGACAAGCGGCTTCTGATCCGAATCCTCCCAATGCGTGGATTTTACAAATCAAATCCACTTATAGTGCTTCCGTTCCCCTCCTCGGGGAACGAAGGGTTACTTTAGTAACTTCGAACGTTTTTCATATGTAGGCTAGAAAATAATATGCTTTGTAATATTTTAATCCTTTAAATTTATATTTTATATTTATTCTTATTATATTCTATATATAGGCCTATCCTTAACATTTAGAGTTTTTCATATGTAAAGATATTTGCGTATAGCTCTACATCTTGTGTGTAGGCTATTAAGCAGTGTAAGCGAGGCGCAACTCTGCGCTGGAGTTTAGACCGGGTTTGTTTTGGTCTAATGAAAAATCTATTATAGTTTCTCAAAATAGCAACGTGCCAGCAGTGCGCCTCAGAACGCCTTCCTTTATAGACCAGAACGCCTATGGGTGCACATATGAGCGCAAATGCATTTGCTATTTAAGGAGCGTGGCGCAACGCCTCAAAACGACTCTTGCGCCAAGCTGAAACTAGCAAACAAGTATTGCGCCGCGCCTTGCGCCACATTGCGCTGGGTGTATGATAGGACCCTCAGTCAGGATGTGATCATGTGCACAGCCAATTTCGGTTTCAAAATTACAAAAAAAAAAAAATCCTGGAGTATTAAATGGGCTCTGCGGTTTCCAAATTTAAAGTAAAGTTACACTTGCTTAGCATATTGCTTTGAAGTTATTAAAAAATCTACAGTTTAAGAATTCACCTCTTATTAATTTGAACAAAATTAGTCATGTATTGTAAAAAAAATACTAAACAGATAAAATATGTTCCATTTTATAGGCTCACACAAAAACAATTTACATAAATTGAAAGCACCTCAAAAGGTTCAGGGATAGCCTTGTGGGGTAGGGTGTTGACGCAGAGCACACTGTGCTTCGAGCTTCCCATGTTGAAGTCCCAGCTCAGAGACCTTTCCTGATCTAGTTCCATCTGTTTCAACTTCTTCAAAGCTATTATATTCAATTATTATTTTTAAAAAATCCCCAGTTAAAAGGTCACTTTGTGTTAAGGAAGAAAAGGGACAGGAAAGATGTCCTCTGACATTCTAAATTGGTCCTCTGATGTTTGAAATATGTATGCCGATGTCCAAAAAATGTCTACTGACATCCACAAGTCGTCCACTGATGTCCAAAAGACATCCAATGACGTCCTAAAGTGGTACACAGATGTGCAAAAGACTTCCAAAAGACGTCCACTGACATCCAAAAGCAGTCCACTGAAATCCGAAAGATGTCCAAAAGACACCCACTGACATCTGAAAGACAATTCAATTCAATTCAGCTTTATTTATTTGTATAGCGCTTTTTTTATAGACATACGATAGTGGTCCCTTCTCATCAGATGAACGTTCGAGGTTACTAAAGTAACCCTTCGTTCCCCGAGGAGGGGAACGGAAGCACTATAAGTGGATTTGATGTTCTAAATCCACATATGGGAGATTCGGTTCAGAAGCTACTCGTCTGAAAGAGTATTGAACGGGCCAATTAAGAATGAATTGGCAGCGCAAGCCTGCGCAGGTGTGTGGCATATGCAATCAACTGAGTATATAAGCACGCCTGGCGCCAGCAGACGCTATCCTTTTTAAGCTAAAAAGACTTTTAACAGCTAAGGGACAGTCATTATGGCGACGGAGTATAGTGCTTCCGTTCCCCTCCTCGGGGAACGAAGGGTTACTTTAGTAACCTCGAACGTTCCCCTTCGGGGGGAACTCCAGCACTATAAGTGGATTTGATGTTCTAAATCCACGTATGGGAGCCCATTGAAAGCGCCATAATGACTGCACCTTACCAACACCCCCCATGAGAGAGCGGTCAGGCAAGCGTGACGCACCCAAATCATGAGAGGCGTGGTCCTCCAACGTGCCCTTGGCCCTAACTTATCCCACTTCAAAGGAAGTTTTACGGAATAGGTATACTTTTTGGGAGTCGCTAACGTCTAGATAATTCTAGGAATATACGACAGTACGTTGGGAAGCGTGCCATCCCAGTAGGGAGGACGCTGCGGAGACCATCCGCACCCAATAGGGGGAAACAAATGGAATTACATATGGACTAACCCTGAGAAGGGGGAGTGCACATAAGAAGGTGGTTAGCAGATAGGGAAAGCACGGGTCCGCCCAGGGGGGGAACTTAACCGTGGCGGAAAAAGCATATGGGGATCACCAGCGGGGATCGGCCATAGCAGGCACCTATACCCAAAACGCGGGCTGACCAGCGGGCAGACCTACTACGTAATGGGCCAGCAAGTGACTCCTCCGCTGAGTCAGTGCTGGGGGCCTCGGAGGAATCTTCAGGGCTCACCGAATGGGGAACTTACTGACAGATAGGAGGGTGCACATCTCTCCGTGTTAGGGAAAAAAGGCACCGCAAGCGTTTACAACACCTACCGAGTTGTTTCCTCAATCACCAAAGGTACCTAACACCCTTGAGGAAACCGGCTCCACTCGCAGATTATAAAATCTTGCAAATGTGTTGGGTGTCGCCCAGCCCGCAGCTCTACAAATGTCTGTTAAAGAAGCGACACGCGCACACGCCCAAGAGGATGCAACGCTCCGAGTGGAGTGCGCATGCACTCCCGGGGGGCGCGGCTGACCTCTGCTCAAATAAGCACATGAAATGGCCTCCACAATCCAGTGGGATAAACGTTGTTTAGACATGGCACTTCCCTGCTGCCGTCCGCCATAACAGACAAAGAGCTGCTCAGAAGATCTAAAGTTCTGAGTACGGTCCACATAAATGCGCAGAGCGCGAACTGGACAAAGTAAAGACAGGGCTGGGTCTGCCTCCTCCGGGGGCAGCGCTTGCAGGTTTACTACCTGATCTCTAAAGGGAGTGGTAGGAACTTTGGGCACATAACCCTCAGGATAAGTCTCAGGATAACGTGAGAAAATCCCGGCCCGAATTCCAGGCACGAGTCACTGACCGAAAATGCCTCCAGGTCCCCGACCCTCTTAATGGAGGCCAACGCGACTAGCAGAGCTGTCTTCAGGGACAGAAATCTTAAAGATACTGTATCGAGTGGCTCGAAGGGATCAAATCGCAGGCTCGTGAGAACGAGGGCGAGATCCCAAGAGGGCGTGAGAGGGGGGCGAGTTGGATTAATTCGCCTAGCGCCTCTGAGGAACCGGATGATGAGGTTATGCTTTCCCACAGTGCCGCCAGCCACAGCGTCATGGTGAGCGGAGATGACAGCAACGTAAACCTTGAGAGTGGAGGGCGACAGCCTACTGTCCAGCTTCTCTTGAAGGAAAGAGAGCACAACACTGATCTAGCAAGATCGGGGGTCTTCTCTGCGAGAGATACACCACTCAGTAAATAGACTCCACTTCAGGGCGTAGGCGCGCCTCGTAGAGGGGGCTCTAGCCTGAGTGATGGTATCAACCATTGCGGACGGCAGGTTACCTAAGTCTTCCTCGCGTCCATGGACCACACGTGGAGGTTCCAGTGATCGGGACGAGGGTGCCAGACGGTGCCTTGTCCCTGAGAAAGTAGGTCCTCTCTCAAAAGGATCTGCCAAGGGAGGGCCGTCGCGAGGAGGGAGAGCTCTGATATCCAGGTCCGGTTGGGCCAGAGGGGCGCAACTAACAAAACCTGCTCCTCGTCCTCCCTGACCTTGCACATTAACTGCGCGATCAGGCTCACTGGGGGAAACGCATACTTGCGTGTGCCCCGAGGCCAGCTGTGGGCCAGTGCATCCGTGCCGAGAGAGCCCTCGGTCAGGGAATAAAACAACTGGCAATGAGCGTTCTCGGGGGAAGCAAACAGATCGATCTGGGCCTCCCCGAATCGCGCCCATATCAGCTGGACAGACTCGGGGGGAGTCTCCATTCTCCAGATTGAATCTGCTGCCGTGAGAGCACATCGGCTGCACGGTTGAGCATACCTGGGATGTGAATGGCGCGCAGCGACTTCAGCCGCGGGTGACTCCAGAGGAGCAGACGGCGGGCGAGCTGAGACATGCGGCGAGAGCGCATACCCCCCATGCGGTTGATATACGCCGCCGCCGCGGTACTGTCCATCCTGACCAGCACGTGTTGCTGCTCCAGCGCCGGAGAAAAACGGCGGAGAGCAAGGAACACTGCCAACAGCTCTAGGCGATTGATGTGCCAATGCAGCTGGGCACCTACCCACAGACCCGCAGCTGCATGCCCGCGATACACGGCTCCCCAGCCTGTGCTGGAAGCATCTGCCGAAACAACAACATGACTGGACGCCTGTCCCAGAGGCACACCGGCCTGCAGGAACGAGGGGTCGTTCCAGGGGCTGAGGGTGCGGCGACAAAGCGCAGTAACAGAGACTCGGTGTGTGCCCGCATGCCATGCGCGTCTCGGAACTCGATCTTGAAGCCAGTGCTGAAGTGGTCTCATATGGAGCAATCCGAGTGGCGTGACAGCCGCAGCGGAAGCCATATGGCCCAGGAGCCTCTGAAAATATTTCAGTGGGACCACTAACTTGCTGTCGAGCTCCCTCAGACAGTTCAGCAGCAGGCGAGCGTGCTCTCCGGAGAGGCGCGCTACCATGGTGACCGAGTCCAGCTCCATCCCGAGAAAAGAGATCCTCTGCACCGGGGCGAGTTTGCTCTTTTCCCAGTTGACCTGCAACCCCAGTAGGCGGAGATGCCGGAGCACCTCGTCTCTGTGCGCAGTCAATTGCTCCCGAGAGTGGGCTAAATCAGCCAGTCGTCGAGATAATTGAGTACGCGGATGCCCGCAAGCCGCAGAGGCGCTAGGGCACCCTCCTCTAGTTTGGTGAAGACCCGCGGAGACAGAGAGAGCCCGAAGGGGAGGACCTTGTACTGCCATGCTCGACCCTCGAACGCAAACCGCAGAAACTGACGGTGGCGTGGAAGAATGGAGACATGAAAATACGCGTCCTTCAGGTCTATGGCTGCAAACCAATCCTGAGGACGAACGCATCGGAGGATGCGCCTCTGCGTAAGCATTCTGAACGACAGCTTGTGCAGGCAGCGATTCAAAACGCGCAGATCTAGGATTGGCCGTGACCCACCGCTCTTTTTGGGTACGATGAAGTACGGGCTGTAAAACCCGCTCTCCATCTCGGCTGGAGGTACCGGCTCGATTGCACCCTTCGCCAGGAGGGCAGCAATCTCCTCTCGCAAGACAGGGGCGGACAGGGGATTGACCCTGGTGAAATACACGCCCGTGAACCTGGGAGGCCGTTTGGAGAACTGTAGTTCGTAGCCGAGTCTGATCGTGCGTATGAGCCACCGCGAGGGGCTGGCCCGCGCTAACCAGGCAGGCAGAGCCCTCGCTAATGACGTCATCGCAGCAATCGTTGACATACCCGCGGAGGGGCAGCGAGGAGCGGGTGTGCTGATCTGGGGAGCGCGAGGGTCCCACAGAAGAGCTGGAGGAGAGCGTTTCGCTCTGGCTCCGCACCCTGACTCCTGAGAGGGGGCTGGGAGAAGGGAGACCGTCCCCCCAGCGCCCAAAAGCCGCTGGCGGAGCATGCAAGCCCTGCGAGCTGAGAGGCAGCGCGTCCCAGACTGGCGGGGCTTGAGCTGTCACATCCGGGCAAGGGAAAAAATGCTCTTTGATCGAAACTTTGGTGGCACTGAAAAGTACCGTTGGGATTTGGGCCCCGTCTTCCAGCGGGGAAAGAGCAAGTCTCCTCTTCTCCGGATGGCCTGTCTCAGGGACGCTTCGCGGTCCGTTTCCCGGACTTAGCGGCGCCCTGGGCAGGAGGGGCTACCGGCTTTCGGCGTGCTCGACGCGCCCTCGGCGAGGAGCAGCGGAGGTGGATGGCTCGGCCGGGGATGGAGCGGGCTTACGGCCCCGCCGATAGATGACTTTGCCCATCGCATCCGACTGCTCCTTCACCGCCTTGAACTCCTGGGTGAATTCACCGACGGTGTCGCCGAACAGGCCAGCCTGGGATATGGGCGCGTCAAGAAAGCAAACTTTGTCGACATCGCGCATATCTGCCAGGTTTAGCCAGAGGTGGCGTTCCTGGACCACAAGTGTGGACATCGTCCTCCCCAGTGCGCAGGCGGCGGAATTAGTGGTCCGGAGAGCATAGTCGGTCGCCGTACGCAGCTTGTGTAACAAGCCTGGGTTAGACCCACCCTCGTGCAGCTCGGCCAGCGCCTTCGCTTGGTAGCGCTGGTAGGTGGCCATCGCATGCAAGGCTGAAGCTGCCTGGCCCGCAGCCTTGTAAGCTCTAGCTCCGAGGGAGGCAGAAAACTTACAGGCTTTGGACGGGAGACGGGGCGGACCACGCAAAGCGGGGGCGCCACGCGGACAAAGATTGACCGCAATGGCGCGCTCCACCTGCGGGATCGCCTCATACCCCCTGGCAGCTCCACCATCCAGGGTGGTGAGGGCGGAGGCGGACGCAGCGCAGGCAGAGAAAGGTGCCCTCCAGGACTGCGTGAGCCTACTGTGCACTTCCGGGAAGAAGGGGACGAGAGGCTTCGAAGGCTTCGCCTTCTGATCCTCTACGCAACACCTATCTTGTCGGTCCGGCCGCGGGGCTGGGGGATGAACCATCTCCAACCCGACGGCCGAAGCAGCCCGAGAAAGCACGGCCAACATGTCCGCTTCAGGATCCGTTTTGACGGCGCTCGCTTGCCCAGAGGGGGCGAGCGGGTCCGGATCATCGTCGGACAATGAAAGCCCACCCTCCGATGCCGCGGAGGACATCTGATCTCCGGTGTCAGCGAGCGTGAGAGCTACCATCTAATTAGACGGATCACTCCCAGTACCCGAAGCTTGGATGGAGCGCTTGGAGGAGCGAGAGGTCCGTGAGCCCTTGGGCGGCGGATTGTCTCTCGCTGAAGCCCTCAGATCTGCCCGAGCGCCCGCTGCAGAGCAGGAGGCAACTGGGGTGGCTCGCTCTCTTACGAAAGCTAACCGCGATCTCAACTGCGCAACGATCATGGCATCACAGTGACGACATGAACCGCCCCCGAGCACCACATTAACATGCTGAACCCCCAAACATGTAATGCAGTGATCGTGCCCATCATCCGGAGCCAGGAAACCCCCGCAACCAGAAACGCACAGTCAAGCGCCATCCTGAAAAGGCTCTTTTAGGAAGTTTGCAACAATACGCACCGCTCTTGGAGGACCGGACCCAAAGGGACGCCAGGCAAGGGAGATACCCAGCTCGACCGTCTGCCGCTGCGTGGACTCGCTCTGGACCGGGATGCAATCGTTCTCTCGAAATGGCTGTAGATCAGCAGGAGGAACCCTCATAAGCTCGATCAGAAAAGGCTCTGAAGCGAAAAGGATAGCGTCTGCTGGCGCCAGGCGTGCTTATATACTCAGTTGATTGCATATGATTGCATATGATTGCAAACCTGAACCACACTGTTCCAGTTACTGAACCACACTGTTCCAGTTACTATGACCATTTATGTGAAGCTGCTTTGACACAATCTACATTGTAAAAGCGCTATACAAATAAAGCTGAATTGAACTGAATTGAATATGCCGCACACCTGCGCAGGCTTGCGCTGCCAATTCATTCTTAATTGGCCCGTTCAATACTCTTTCAGACGAGTAGCTTCTGAACCGAACCTCCCATATGTGGATTTAGAACATCAAATCCACTTATAGTGCTGGAGTTCCCCCCGAAGGGCAACCATACATATCAAAGCACTGATGTCTGAACGATGTCCACTGATGTTTAAAAGATGTCCACTGACTTCTGAAAGACATTCACTGATGTCTGAAAAACATCCAGTTTTTTATTTGTTTGACAAATGTTGCACAAATACAGCTCCTTATACTGAATTAATCATGTACTTCTGGGAAACAGATTTTTAAGTGGTCTCTTAATTCCATATATATAATTAAAATAAGTAATTGAAGACTGCAGGGAGTCTGATACGTCATTTGCAGTGCTCCATGGGAGGTTGAGGTGAAAGTGTTATTTTGACTTTCTTATCTAGTGATGATTTCTCTGCAGAATTAATGAGATTTCTGTTGTTAAATAATTCCTTTTAAAGTAAGTTAAAAATACTGCAGGCTCATACCTTAAATAAAATTATATGTCATCAATTAACAACTTTGTAGCTTGCCGTAAATCTGTCTTGTTTCCTCTGTCTTCTTATTAGAGAAAACGAATCAGATTTCTGTTTCTGGAACCTGAATTGGGTATTCCAGATATCCTACAGTATAATCCAGTTTTTAAAATGTGTCTACAGCAGTAGCAACAGTTCGGTCAAGCTTAAAGGATCTTTTGTGTAGATTTTTTTTTAACCGGTAATTCAATAACCCTCATTACCATGCATCACCACATATTTTCGTTTCACAGATCTAGTACAAGTTTGTGATCTTCCTCCACAGTTTCAAGGCTGACTAATTATAAGTTCTCTTAAACTAAATTATTACATGATATGGCTGAGCCACAGTGCCCGCGGTGACAAGTAGGGGGTCTGTGCCCTCTCAGCGCCTCCACTGCCTCATTTTCTGCCTCTAATTATGAAGGTGGAAAAGGAGGTTGCTCATACACCCTGCTGTTCTCTGTGCTGATGTTCACATAATAACCTTCTCCCTTTCCACACAGCAACAGGGTAAATAAAGACGTCCTGTTTGGTTAGTGCACTGCACCATTCATGTTGGCTAACAGGCGTTTGGTGGGGCAAAATAATTGGAAATTACTTTAAACCTGGATCCAAATTTCTGAGATGATTATTTCACCTGGTGTCACTAATTTCAGCCTAATTATGTCAGAGAAAAACTTCAAGAACTACCGTGTTTCTAACAAAGTCATATCAAAGAGCTATTTTCTGTAGCCCATCTAGGACATCAATGTGAATTTAGGTTCTGTAAAATCTTGAAGGGGTCATAAGGAATCAATGTTTTTCCTTGATCTTTTGAGGTAAAAACATAAATATATACCAAAACTCTCAGAACTTAAACCTTCCGTCTCAGTTGAACAGGAGTATTTACTAAAATCAGAGAACTCATTCTGTACTTTGCAACTTGATATTTGATTTTGATCAATTTTCTATTTCTGCACTTGTGTAACCTGTAGCCCCATCTGCACTGAAATTTCAAAGTCATTCAATTCAAGGACATTGAAAGATCAAACGAGCATGTGAAGAGAGTGGGGGAAAACTGATCTGAAGAAAATACAGATTATATGCGAGTAAAAATTGCACAGCAAAATGAAAATGTATTATTCTTAAAAATCATATTACCTTGAGGAGGATTGCAAAAGATTAAATTGTGTCATGGCTTTTATAGATATGGGATTATCTATACTATCTTATAGATATACAATTAATATGTTGCTAAATTTTACCAATTAAAATGATCCTTACGCAAATAGTAAGTAGTTATACTTATTACC
Source organism: Danio rerio (assembly GCF_052040795.2). Lineage (NCBI taxonomy): Eukaryota > Metazoa > Chordata > Actinopteri > Cypriniformes > Danionidae > Danio > Danio rerio. The sequence goes on from NC_141033.1 coordinate 23,959,800, forward strand.
CCCTGTTTTGTTTGTATGATTTTGTTTGTTTGTTTGTTTGTTTGTTTGTTTGTTTTTTGCATATACAATTTCTTTGCACTGCTTGTTATCGCAAAGAACAGTTGACTGATGTAGCCAAATCTTTTTCTAACTAATTTATTATTTAATAATTTTTATTTTGTTTAGGTATAAATAAATAAATAAATAAATAAATGCATCAGTGATACTGAACTTAATATATGGTTTATAGTAAAAAGCTGAAAATAAACTTGTATCATTCATTTATTTGTTTTCTTTTCGGCTTAGTCCCTTAATTAATCAGGGGTTGCCACAGAGGAATGAACCGCCAACTTATGTAGCATATATTTTACGCAGCGGATGCCTTTCCAGCTGCAACCCAATGCCCATACACTCTCATTCACACACATACACTATGGACAATTTAGCTTACTCAATTCACCTAATTATACCTATAGACTGTGGGGGAAACCAGAGCACCAGGAGGAAACCCACACGAACACAGGGAGAACATGCAAATTCCACACAGAAATGCCAACTGACCCAGCTAAGGCTCAAACCAGCGACCCTCTTGTTGTGAGGTGACAGCTGTTGAAAAAAAAAAATGATGAAGAAGAAGAGAACCCAGTCCAGGAGACTCAAAATCTAGCAGAATTCCTTTATTGAAACGTGTTGGTTAATCTCCAGTTATACAGCATCATCAAGAAGTCCATGTGTCTGCAGGAGCCGATTGGAGGTCTGCAGCCTGCGAGTTTTATCACAAGTCTGAATTAAGACAGATATGTCTATATTGTGTTCTTAGGAGGAGGGGAGATGGCTAATCAAAGCATGCAAATTCAGTATTGGAGTCAGCATGATAACCGCCATATAGGTGTTAGAAACCTGCCTAGCAACTGACAGAAACCGTATGACCAGATGACCGACTTGAGAAGTCAATAGACACAGCCATGCTGTGAAGCTGATAATTTGCATTACTTTGGAGACTGTCAGGGTTCAGGAAACCAAGACATTTTAAGGTCTGTCACACCCTAAAAACAACTTTTTAGTTTTATATATACATTATTTAAATTTATACTCCCACACAGCGCTACCCACTGCACCCCCGTGCCACCCTAATATTATTATTATAATTGTTTTATTTTATATTATTGTTTTAGTTTTCACTCAATGAAAAAGAGGACATGCTGTCATGTATTTTAAGAGATAAAAAGTTTGACCTTGGTAAGACACATTTCGTTTCAATTAGTTTGTTGTTTGTTGCTAACTTAAATGTCGCCTTTGCTTTTGCCTTCAGTAATTTTATGTAAAGAATTATAATGTTGTGTTTATGTATTTATTATATTTTCATTTTGTCAATTTTGTCAAGCCTCCCGTGGACAGGTGTTGAGAATGAGCAAGTTTGCTATAACACTTAAACAAATGCATTTGGTTGTCCAGTGTAATTGTGATGTCCATGTCAAACAAATAAATACATAAATAAATAAATAAATAAATAAATAAATAAATAAATAAGTTTGAAATACATTAAAATATCAAAAAAATATCCACTTTAATTTGGAAATTCAATGTAAAAAAATATATTTTTGGTTACAAGTTTTAATGCTTAGTGTAGTTTTAACAGAAATTTGTGCAATTAATTGAGCATTTCAAGATTAACCTGTGCATTTCAAGAATTCACACTTAGATATTGCTCGATAATAATAGCAGGTTTGGCATGCTGTCCCAGGAGAGAACCCTGAGCTCGGAGATTATTGAGTCCAGGGCTCGCGCCTGGTCAATGAACATGTAAGGGGTACAAGGTTAGGTAATTCTCGGGACCTCAAATGTGGAAAAGGGGAAGATGGAGGGAGTTGGAGAGAGAAGATAAGAAAGTAATGCTAGACAGGCTATTTATAGTGAGTTTGGAATAATCCAATTAGCTTACTAATGATTACAGATGAGAGACCAGCCGCGATCAATCATATCACATGCTTCTCTCGAATTTAGTTTATGAAACTTAATGTATTAATAACACATTAATACATGTATTAAAATGCTCTGTGTTTTACAGATGGTATATATTATACTGTACAACAGTATAAAAAAGGAGAATATATTAACCTACACACTGTTCTGATTGGCTAAAATATGTGTTTGGGTGTGGATAAAAAAAGTGTCACATGTACACTATTACTTTATACAATGTGTAAGAAAGCGCTATAGGCAATCTTTCAGATTTGATTGATTTATTGTAATTTATGACGAGTCGCCTTGATACCGAGTCATTAGGTGTTTCGCCATGACGTACGAACGAAACCAAGTTATTCGCATGCACGCGCAGACCCGGGAGATTCGAAACCTGCGGCCCCGCCCTCTGACACAGAAGCCCACGCACACACAAACACACACACACAAACATGCCGGTCGATTGAAGTCACACTGCAGATGGATATTATTGAGTCTCTACCCAAAGATGAAACCTCAGCATAAGCCCAGCTTTAAGCAGTTTGAAACTACTGGAAACTTCTCAAAACTACATGCTACAAAGAATACTTCGTTTGTTAATGGAAGGATCAGTAAAGACATGTCAGGACATGCATCGGTTTCTTCCTCCATTTCTCAAGTGTAAGTACGTGCGATTAAAGTTGTTGCCTTGTTTACTCTAGCTTGCAAAAATGTATTTAGTTGTGATTTGTTACTTGAAACCGTGTGTACTGTCTCTATATTCTCATATCGCGTGCAAAGCCACGTTAAAAACGTGACGCGTGCTGCTTTGTTTACGTTCCCGTGGAGTAGTGTAATGTGTGCGTTTGTGTGCGTGCGTGCGTTGCCGTCCTGAGGAGAACGAGAACGAGGGCAATATATGTGTGTGTGCGCGTGCAATATGTGTGTGTGTATTTGTGTCTGTGTGTGTGTGTGTGTGTGTGTGTGTGTGTGTGTGTGTGGACTCGTGTGCGAGGACGAGGGCAAAATGTGTGTGTGTGTCTGTGAAAAGAGCAGAATGTGACAAGCTATGAGATCTCCTCGCCAGTTCTTGAGAGTTTTTGCTCAATAAAATAGTTAGTCGTCTGTATTTACATTCATCCACTGGCAGCTAAACTCCACGCCTTACACTATCGAGCGTGTAAACACTCTGACTACTTCTATATTGTTGATTAGCTATAGGCTATTCGCTCTGTCTCTGGCTGAAAGCAGTTAGTGTCAACCATTCGCAGCAGACTGTCATTGGTCCAATCAGCGCAGATTAGCTTTGCGCTAAGGAGGGGTTTGGGAACAAATGAATCACTGGAGGATTCATACGGGAGTCACTGGGATAATTAGGTAAAAATAAATGCAGATTATAAGACCATGAAAGTGTTTTTTGACCTTGCATGCATATTAGACTGTTGTTTGAGACCCTTACAACCAAAATATGACCCTATTTCATGAATAATATGGGCTCTTTAATAGATACAATCAATTTAAAAGGCTAAACCTTTTACTTTATTTTAAATTTTCTAATGTTTGTTATGTTTTAAAGCTGATCTCATCCCCATATTAATGGTTGTTGGGGCCATATACCGTGTTTTTATATCCCAATGTTGACAGGTATAGTTTAAGCACTTGCTTTTCTGACACACAAAGCCTACTCTAACGTTTATTAACGTTTGTTAATTAAAGTATGTGAATCCAATTCTTATATTTAAAATACAAGTTAATGTTTAGATTTCAAATATATACAAATAAGTCATATATACATGCATTATATATTTCAAAATTTATCTAAGTGTTTATATATGAATATGGTGACATAGCCTATATTTATGTGGTCCAAGGAACAATTTCAGGTTTTGATGAATAGACTACTTTATGGTATTTCTTTACATTACAGCAGTTTACTTTTTACTTTTTAAAAACTGTGTAATTTTTTTGTGAAATTTTTAAAAATTGAACTGAAAATTAATGTTTGCAGTTTTGGCTAAAAAAACTAATTTTCCTTTGTCTGGTGGAACGTTTTAAATAGTCAAAAAAAATTGTAAAATAGTTCTAAAAAAACACTGAAACATGAAAAAAGCATGACTAACTGTAGAAATGAGCTAAATTTTCTCTTTAATATTCAGCGCACTACTCCTATTTCCTCACATTGTTATCACTGTTTTATACGCAAGACATCAAAGGCTGTTGATCACAAGACAAAATGAAGAAAGCCTGATTTGAATACACAGAAATGAGTTCAAATGGACCACAATTGGTGAATACTGCATGAGATTAAGAGGCTCAGTACAGAGTACAACCCAGCGAGAGGGATCAGATTAAAGGTTGCCAGATCAGTTCATTACAGCCACTTTTCATGTGAGTGGGAAGATGTTCAAAATGCACATCAGCTCCGACATGATGTCAGCGCCAGTAATACTGGACCATCATCCCTCATCTACAAACACACGGAGAGAGAGGCAGTGTCCTGAAGATAAAGAGCTTTCGAGAGAGAGAGGGGGGGGGGGTGTATACAAGGATGCAGACGTGTGGGGTAACATTCAATTAAGTTTATTCACCACCACCAACTGGCTCGTTAATCAAGAGGAGATAAATATTACAGCACATTAGCTCCATTTATTCTACAAAATCAATTCTTCTCCAGACTATGTTTTCCTTCCCTTTATATCCTTCGAGCTAGAAGAGAAGACAAATCGCTACTTTTTAATCCAAGGTCTTAATGCAGATGAATGGTAGTGTCCGTCTTTACACAATTGTCTTGTCAGCCACTTCTCCATAAAGAGCAAGCTGCACCAGAAGCTCCTATCTCTGCTACAAATTCAATCTATCAAAGGCCACCACTACAGAAGCACAGCCACTACTGACTATTCACTTACACATCAACATATGCACAACACATTTATCTCAGTCAGTGCTGAATGATAACTAACATGAAATAAAGTTTCTCTTGAAAAGGATTAGTCCACTAAAATGAAAATTCTGCTGTGAATTACTCACCCTCATGTCATTCCAATCCTCTGAGACCTTCGTTCATCTTCGGAACACAAATTAAGATATTTTTGATGAAATTCATATCCTCCAGAAAACAATGGTTCCAAGACAAAAATGTTCTACTGTATGTGACTCCAGTGAGTCAACTGGCAACAAGATCGTATTTACAGGGGGAGGGGGTCATCTTTGTATGATTACATTTGAACCACTGACTACGTTTACATGAACATCAGTAATCAAATTATTTGGCTTCATCTGAATAAGACAATAACATGATTAAGATGTTTACATGAGCTGCTTTTTGCATGTTCCTTTCATGATCTTGTTTTATATGTTCATTCCTTCATTTATTTTCTTGTCAGCTTAGTCCCTTTATTAATCCGGGGACGCCACAGCGGAATGAACCGCCAACTTATCCAGCAAGTTTTTTACGCAGCGGATGCCCTTCCAGTCGCAACCCATCTCTGGGAAACATCCACACACGCATTCACACACACACTCATACACTACGGACAATTTAGCCTACCCAATTCACCTGTACCACATGTCTTTGGACTGTAGGGGAAACCGGAGCACCTGGAGGAATCCCACGCGAAGGCAGGGAGAACATGCAAACTCAACACAGAAACATCAACTGATTCAGCCGAGGCTCGAACCAGCAACCTTCTTGCTGTGAGGCAACAGCACTACCTACTGTGCCACTGCCTCGCCTGTTTTATATGTTATAGCACATCATTTGATTAACATCACGGTGTCATCGCACTATCCACATTTTCTCCTAAGTTTCATGTAATTTTGAGCATTTCATTTTTAATTTGTCTACTTTAACTGCTGTTTGTCACTTTCACTTTCATTCACGAACATTTAATGCATGCCCCTGTGACAAATGAGATATTGGATCAGAGTATGAACTTCTGGAAAAATGTAGTTTCAATGGAATTTGATTGAATAATCGTACCATGCATCATATGAGAAAAAAAATCTCTGCATTTCGCGATGCAGTTGTTCGTGATTTTCACTTATTCAGTAGGTGCAGAAAATAGTGTCACACAGTTGTGTGTGTATGAAATCCCCTGTCGCCAAATTCTGCAAAAATCCTACAAGACAGTAATAGTTTTTTTTGATTAAGGTGTTTATATGTCTGTTCTGCGCTTCAATAATGCCACTGAAATCAGCGTACTTCACATGTCTTAATGCCATTTTTGCTTAGTTCGATGTTGACTTTTATCAGATTAAGGTAATCACAAATCGCTGTTTAAACAGTAGCAGAATTGTATAGTAACAAAGTAGAACTACTTCACTACTGTACTTAAGTACTAAAAGGTTGTGTCTGGAGTATTGTTTTTTTCTCCTACTTAGTACCACTTTTACTTCAGTACATATTTTCGATTATTATAAGTATTACAATTTTAATAACTTTACCTAGATAGATTTTTTTATGTGCTGCATTGTTACTCAATACTAGGGGTGTCAAAATTATTGACATTGGTTCAGTAATAGATCATAACTGGTTATTACGTAGTGACGTAATTTATCTTCATGCGCGTTGTTGCATTAGAATACTATGGCGAAGGGGGCGAGTGAATAACGCTCTTACTACAGTGAAGGCGGCACAGCACACAAGCCGCTATTTCACTACTACGGAGAAATGCTGTAAGACTCCATCTTTACCTCCCTCTCTCTCTCTCTCTCTCTCTCTCTCTCTCTCTCTCTCTCTTTCTCTCTCTCTCTCTCTCTCTCTCTCCCCCTCTCTCTTTTATTTTGGACATTTGACCCACTGGCGTGTTTGTGAGGTATCTTTTACTTTCCTCTTGGCTGTTAAAACGATACTTGTGGATCCAGAGCGTGCCTGATGTGCAAGTTTTCTTTACTGTGTGGATAACCTGTGATAACCGCGTATTATGCGCATACAGACTTTAACCGCGGCTGTTCTTCCACTTCAACTTCTACTCAATTTACTTTTTTGATAGAGCACTTTTACTTTTACTTAAGTCTGGGTCTCTAGTACTTTATACATCTCTGCACAGTAGACTCTTAATCAGAGTATTGTTTTAATCATATTAAAACAGGATTGGTAGTGCCCATTGAGCGAAGGGTTGACAATAAACAAAGTTCCAATTGGACAGGGTGATTACAGTATGACAATCTGTTTATGTGTAGTTTGATATCAGTTTCCTGTCTTTGTAAAACCTACAAAATACAATTTTAAATGTGGCTGTGAGTGTCTTTTGTCAGGCAGAAATATAGTTTAGCCTACATTTCATCCATAATACATACTGGAAGTAAAATCTATCTATCTATCTATCTATCTATCTATCTATCTATCTATCTATCTATCTATCTATCTATCTATCTATCTATCTATCTATCTATCTATCTATCTATCTATCTATCTATCTATCTATCTATCTATCATCTATCTATCTATCTATCTATCTATCTATCTATCTATCTATCTATCTACTGTATCTATCTATCATCTATCTATCTATCTAAACATATAAATGCTGTGTTCCATACAATTGCTTCATGTTGTTCCAACACAAATCAATTGAGTTAACTTTATTTTTTTATATATAAATTTAGGTGGATTGAACATAAATCAATTAAGCTGTTCCCCCCAAAAAAATTAAGAATTGTGTTGTTTTAACTCTTTGTAATTTTTTTGATTGTACACTGTAAAAACTGCAGGGTTCCACATAACTCATTCATGTTGACCCAACACCAATCGATTAAGTTAGCTTAACACTTTTAACACTTTTCCTGGAGGCCGATATCCTGCAAAGTCTGGTTCCCAATCAGACACACCTGGGCAAGCTAATCAAGCTCTTACTAGGCTGTCTAGAAACATCCTTGCAGGTGTGTTGAGGCAAATTAGAGTTAAAATCTGCAGGACACCGGCCCTCCAGGACTGAGTTTGGACACCCCTGTCCTAGAGCATCAGAACAGAGCTCATTAATATGCACAACCCATCCAAGTATATTTAAATCTTTTCATTTTAACTTAGCTGAGCCACACTCTTTCCATGTAGATGTGGAACATATATCAGTGCATTTTATGGCACTTTTACAGTTCCAAAAGGTTATTGTTTTAGCTGTAATGTAATAAAACAACCTGTGCTGGTTTCCTAAATAACTTTCATTGAAATCTTTTTTACAAAATTTTTAACTCAAAATAATTTTTGCTCAAAAGACAAATGTAATTATTGATTAATGAAAATTAATCTTTGTACATTTAAAAATATTCATAAATCTCAAAACCCTCAAACATTTTTGAATAAATAAATGTATCCTGGGTGAACATGCAAGACTATTTACCACCTATTCAATCCCATCATTCCAATGCACATGTTCTTACACTGGTTTCAAGAAGGAAGATGGGAACAGTAAGACAAACAGCAGAAATGCTAATGACAGACTGAAGCTGATGTTTGAGTCCAATTCTCTGCCCCATTAGCCAGGTAATGGCTGATTAAAATGAAGAGGGGTTATGTCTATTGAGTCCTTTCTAGTCATCGGGGCACCACGCTCCCAAAGGTTTGCAACAAATATTGATGGCAAGTCATTACACTGGGATATGGTGAAATCTATAAATACCTGAAGGCTCGTGAGATTGTCTAAGTAACTTAACCGAAGTAGGCTTTCTAATACAATTTTGTTTTGTTTTTCATGAAATAAACAATATAGCCTTGGAATTGTATGTTGATGTGAGCTAACTCTAGTCTTCCTTTAAAGAACTAAATGTCCTAATATCTAAATTCCTCTCATAAAAAAATAAAGTAAAAGCAGAACAGAGCTTCTCATCAACAGCAATGTCTTAATGTTCATATTTTTCACACACAAAAAAAAATAATTATCCCACAATAAAATTTGATTAACCTTATAGAGACCTCTTGAGTAGGTTTGAGGAAGTTTCCACTGGAAACCATCAATAGCCACATACTTTTATCAGATAGAGCCAGGAAATGTTGAAACCCCTAAAACATGAAACAAACTGTTAAATGAAGCCCGTTAAAAGGTGCTCAGTCTCAAAAAGAAGGCGCAGACACCCTGACGACTTCACATATTGAGTTATAATATTAACATCAAAGAGATTTCAGGTGTTCCACAACTCAAGCATGTCAAGAAGAAGATTAATTTTTGAAAAGGCTGATTGAGTTGAACACTGATGGATTGAAAATGAAATGGGGTGCTTTTTAACTCGCACCCAAAGATGTGCATCTCATCTCATACTGATAATAAATTAAAAACCTTTCAAATGTTTTCGTAACCGATGGACATATTTACCCAATATATCTTCTGGTATTTTTATCTCCCACAAACATCCTTTCTACAACTGTCCCACTCTTTCAGTTTGGGCTTTTTATCTCAATTTAGCTTACTGAAATTAATCAACGTTGAGCCTTAGAGAGCTGATGATGTATAACTGCTTCAACACCAAATAAAAAAACACAGCTGTATTTGTAAGTCTGACAACATTTTGCTTTGACCATGTTACAGCAATCAACAGCAAATGTCATAGTAACTAAAAGTGACTTTGTCTGCTATACTGCATAACCTGTTCAATGTGCACTCATAAACGATGTCATCGTGCAGCTACTTTCATAATCTATCATCTTAACCAACAGTGTTCACAAAAGATGAATGCATTTGACATGCTGATATAAAGCTACATTTTATTATATATTTGTGGAGAGGAAAGTAAAACTTGTTCACTTTTGAAAGTTTATTCCTTTGCAACTGAATGGGTACCAGCCACTTTCTTAGGCACACCTTGCTAGTACTGTGTTGAACTCCCTTTTGCCTTCAGACCTGCTTTAATTATTCATAGCATAGATTTAACAAGAAGCTGGAAACATTTCTCAAAAAAAGTTGGTCTATATGGACATGAGAGAATCTTGCAGTTGCTGCATATCTATGATGCACTTCTTCCATTACAACACATCCCAAATGTTCTCTACTGGCAACATGAACCCCTGATACATGGACATTACTATCGAAATTTAACAGCAAAAATTGAGTCTCATCAGACAAGGCTGTTTTGATTTTTCTATTGCCTAGTATTGAGCCTGTATGAATTGTAGAATTTCAGTTCTATTTTATACCAAAGTCACTTTAAGGCAAGTCATTTCACCCAGCGGCCTTCTTTGAAACGTCTCTCAAGCAGTTGGGCATTCTATCTGAATGGGAAAACATCAAATTCTCCAAAACTTATCCAAGCTTATGATTACATTACGTATTTGAATCACCAATAAAACTAAGCAACAACTGTCTTTTAAGTTTAATTTCTAAATCTCAGAATCATACAAAATTGACATTTTTTTAGGCTGCCCAAGCGCATGCTCACTCGAAAGGAAAATCATGACAACTCCTAATGTATGGCCGTTCTACACATTATTATCCTCTGAATAAAGATCTGATTACACTGGTCTTTTGAAGTAGTCCACAACTTGGTCTTGATGGCGAATCTCCACCAGAAATGACAGTGACTCGTTGTTTACAAGTTTGAACTTTTGAGTAGTTGCTGTCATGTAATGTGTGTTGGACAGGATGGACTGTACCTCGCGTTTTTTTCATACTGATTACAAAACCCAAAAACTTTAATTTTCAAATGCACTTGGTTCATTTAAAAGTACAGATTTCAAGCTACATATATTTCTCATGTCTGTGAAGCAAGTATTCACTCAGATTCCAGTGCATTTTGTGACCACCAAACTGTCGTAAAAGCTCACATCTGGTCCCCCTGAGAAATCTCAGTCTATAGCGACCGATAATTGATACTGTACAAGTAGGCGGGGATTTATATATATCATAACTGGTTGATCATGTTGCAATAAGAAAGAAACTGCTGTGCATTCACACAGTGCTTATATACATAGAAGTAAACCCCCCCCCCCCCCCCCAAAAAAAAAAAACAAAAAAAAACATTACCATTACACTAGACATGCTGTAAAAAGCTGATCCCTGCTATTAGATTTTTTTTATGTTGGGCCTTAGTTTGCTGTTGTTAGTTGACAGGTCATTACTAGGGTGCTTTTCTGCTGCTGTAGCTCATCTGTTTCTAGGTTTGATGGGTTGTGAATTCAGAGATGTTTTTTCTAGATATTGATTGTAACAATCATTATTTGAGTTACTATTGCCTTTCTAACATCATATACAAGTTTGATCAATCTCTTCTGACCTCTGGTATTAAAAAATTTGGTAAATTTATAATTATGCACATTTATCTAATAACTGTAAGGCAATAGGTTTGCTCTTTGTTTTTTATACTGCACTCTAAGTCACGTATCTTTTATTCCCATTTTGATGCTCAATTTGAAGCTTCACCACACCTAATTGCTTAAATTCATCTAGTTGCAGACATATTTGATTGACTAAAATCAGCAGTTAAACATGTGTACCATATAAAAGGGCCAGTGATGTCTACAGTGAACATTGGTATGGAAGCCTAGAAAAAAAAAATCATGAAGATTGATTATTTTTTGTCGTTATAGTTGTTGCTTTGCTTTTAAGAGGAGAAAGATTTTGAATAACAAGGAACAACCATTTAATTTAACATTCATATCCTTCCCTCAAAATTATACTTATGCTAAAATTAGTTTCCTCACGCTCTGTGCATCGCATTTGTCCATTTTTTAGCTACGTCCATGCTTCTTTAATTCTTTGCCAGATAACAGAAGACTACAAGCTCAAGTAATATGATGTATTGACCTCACAACCCTGTCTTAATGAAGCATGATCCTATAGTAGTTGTGTGTTCAGCCATGACTAACAACTGCTAAGAATTCCCTAACAGGCCTTTACTTTTCCTTCTACTAATAAATACAGTACATTACCATTTGCTGAAAGATGATCTTTATCGTGCTACTAATAGCTGTGATGCTGATGCTGTCTGTTTGAAGTACCCCTGCAAAACTATTTTGTTAATTAAAAAAAGGTTTTAGATTCAAAAGGGTCATTGTTTTTTTTATACAGAAATAACTACAATGTCAGGCAGCACCGTTGTTAAGTGGTTACCACTATCGCCTCACAGGAAAAAGGTTGCTGACTCGAGTTCTGGCTGGGTCAGTTGACATTTCTGTGTGTAAACGGTTGAGCATTTATTGACTCTTCCACATGCAACATTATCTATTGTTGACAGACGTTAATGACGATTCTACCGTTTACAAACTACAGTGGTACCGCCAGTATTTTGGAGCCGTAGTATTACGATACTACCACAGTACTGGTAAACAGTGCAGAATACACTAAATATGCCTCAAAACGCTAAAAACTTAAATACATTTTATTAATAAACTAGATGCAATTAAAAATAAATACATAAATCTCTGAAGCATGTATTACACAAACTAACCGCCCCGATCGTCAATCTACAACTCGCTTACTGGCTGTAGAGTATGAGTGCCTGTGTGAATGCAAGAGTGTATGAGTGTTTCACAGTACTGGGTTGCGGCTGGAAGGGCATCTACTGTGTAAAACATATGCTGGAATAGTTGGCAGTTCATTCCACTGTGGTGACCCCTGATAAATAAGGGACTAAGCTGAAGTGAAATGAACGAATAAATGAATGATTGACTTGAAAATGAAATGTGCAGTATAAAAGATGTCTAGAAGTATACAAATATTATTGTTTTTCAAAGGGAATATTTGTCTTTCTGTTTCAAAAGGACATGTATAACAATGGATTACTCATTATTTTTATTGTATTTTTTTATTGACTAAAAAATAAAATTACCTAAATTGTTTGACATAATGTTTTAGAGTGTATTTGTGCACATTACTGTTTATAATATACAAATACAGCAAATTAATATAATTCATGTACTGATTAATAAAGTAAATTGCATGCAAATTCAAATGAATAGCCAGAAAAGTAAGTAAGTATCCATCGAATATGGAAACCTAAGAGCTTAACTTTCCTCATTTCATCTCCTGTTTGTTGCGCTGGCTAAAATAATCCCCATTATTTCAGCAGGGTGTCTGTTGTTTTTTAGGTAAATGGAAGGCTTGTTGGAGATTGCAATGTGAGCTAAATCAACCATCTTTGAGTCCCATTAGAGTCATAATCACATGTAATAGTTTCCTTTCTGTACGTTATTAACCACTGTATCTGTGTTGTAAGTAAAATAATCAATGTCATCCCAATTATACTGTCAAGCCTTGTCATCATTTCAATCTGTTAGCCTGACTGAAATATGAGAACACAGAAAATTGCACATGATGCTCTCAAGCAATGAGAGGAACGTCGAAACAGAAATCATGCCCAGCAGGAATTTCCAATAATGCAGTGGAAATGGTGGAAAGTGGAAATAACAGCACAGATTCAGATCGTTTTAGCTTGTCACTAAGCTGACAATATTCATATTAGCTTTCCGTGGAGTGAAGTGAGTTACTTTTGAGTACTGTGATCATCCGGGAGAATGTTTTGTGTAAATTGATACTTTTAACTGAAGGGTCACACGTCAGATGGATTCAACCCTTTATTCTTTACCATGGTTCAGTTCATCAGTAAAATTACCACTGACAGTTAAGATGAGAAAAGTGTGCGAGTCGAATAGCTCAGAATATGCAATCAGTCAAAAACCAGCATAGACTCTTAATCACAGACATTTGCGTTCTGTTAACATAAACATTCAACCATGCTTAATTAAGATGAATTGTACGTTGCTGCTTCATTTGAATGATATTCTCTAAAATGGTGGTCCTCTAAACTTTGCTATTTTACCAAGGCTAGAATTATTCTTTGGTATAATGAAATGGCTGTCAAGGCAGCACAAATCATTATTTTCAGATATCTAATTAATGAAAATGGTGGACATTTTTGTATACCTGTATTTTTATTTTTTTTTTTTTTACATCAAAATAGTTTCATGTTCAAATGGTAAAACATTCATGCTCAAACTATCTGCATCAAAAGATGTAGTGCTGGTTGCCTTGTAGATTAGCATTCAGAAGCAATACTATGGAGTGAGAAAGGTTTATTTGGGTAATTTGAGTAATCTCTGAACGTATGCAGTGAATCTCTTATTTATACACATTCCAGACATGCTTCGACTTAATGCTTTCTTCACTCTGCTTTTCCATTCATTTGAATGGAGCACAATTTACAATTGCCCCTTTCGAGAAAAGAGAAAGACTATGAAAAGTAGGTGTGAGTGAATGTGTTGCATTCATGCAGACTAATTTAGAGTGGGCCAAAAAGCTATTTGGAAACTTAAATCACAATTACAACTGTATACGCATGCATTATATAGGATCTTTTCAAATCAAGAAACATTTTTAAGAAGCACATTCTTAAAAATGGAAAAAAGTCTTATAAAAATAAAAAGTATGAAAAAAACTCCAAGCAGCTTTAACTATTTTTTAAAAAGCAACTAGTTTCTTTCACCATAATTTGACTTTTAAAAAGATTCTAATACTGGCTGGAATTGTGTTTTTTAGTTCAGTGAACATCAAAACTTCTGAAGGGTAACTGGAATTAAATGCTTCATTTGGTCTTTTTTTAACTATATTTTTGCAGACCTAATTTAGCATTAAAACAGTATGCCTCCTCAATTAAATCTAGGCAAGAACTTTAATTTAGGATAGTTTTGCGCTTTCAATATTTTTTTTAATTGCCATTTTTACAGTGTCTAGTTCAAAATGAAGATAAAACTATCTTTCTGGTTGTCAGACATAAGTGGAACATGTTCATAATCACCATGAACTTAAGAGGAACTGAATTCACAAACACTAAAAAAAATCATCTTGATTAATCCTACATCTCAGAAAAGAAAAGTCAGAGGTAACTTCGTTTTTTTTTTTTTGTTTGTTTTTTTAAATGGTAAACATCATTTGCAGATGACACTATTTGATAATTAATTCAAATGAGACTTAAGTGTCCAAACACTTTATGTGGCCACTTAAAGGCTGCCTGTGATGAATGTCATCTTTTGGACAGGATTGTGTGCAGGTATAGTGTGTCCACAGTCATATTGGAGTGATTGAAACACAATATAACCCTTTTTTTAATTTCCTGACATTAAAAAAGGATCCAAATCCCTCCCATTTTGAGGCCCACCACAATAGGCTCATTTAAGGTGCGCCTCGCCTTGACAGCATTGTAAACGAGAGCAGGCGTCTGCAGTAAGAGGAGGGTTTAAAAATTATATCAGAAGTCGGACACTTGCCGAAACTCGCTGTTTTGCCACCTGGAAAGGTCACCAGTGGCGGAGATCTCGTTCGCGTTTTGTATCGCGGACGAATGACCTTATGAAAAAATACTATGGTGATTTATAGTAAATATTATAGCATTTTTTTACATTTTTATTCAGTATTGGGTTATGTTTATAGTTGTTGTGATACCAGAGCAACTATAAAATTTAAATAGGCTATTCTATGATATGGTTCAAAAGGACTACAGTATATATTACTATAGTATTTTTTAATGTGGGAGTGGATGCAATTGAAATATCACAGTTTTTACAAAAAGATGGTCAGAATTACAGAAGATGAACAGCTAAATAACTAAAAGGGTGTATTTCAAATATAATTCAGTATATTCAATAAACGTTAAAAGAATAACAAAATAAACAGCTTATACAGCAAGAAAACTTCCAAGAAACCTAATTTGGCTGCACTATAAATGAAGTAGCTATAGCTAGATGCTTTTGAGTGACAAGTCATGAAAAATGTTTGTTTGACATAAAGAAATTCTTATGGGGTTAATTACATTGACAGGCTTATTAGGTATATTTAAACTGCTTTTACTCCAGCCAGACTGAAATAAAATAGCCCAAGACTTTATCCAGAATAAAAACTAATAGACTGTAGGAAAAACTGAAAATGTTCTTGGTCTATTAAACATGACTTTTGACTTCACATACAGGTGTGTGTGTGTGTGTGTGTGTGTGTGTGTGTGTGTGTGTGTGTGTGTGTGTGTGTGTGTGTGTGTGTGTGTGTGCGTGCGTGCGTGCGTGCGTGCGTGCGTGCGTGCGTGCGTGCGTGCGTGCGTGCGTGCGTGCGTGCGTGCGTGCGTGTCTTGTTTACTACATCCCGTTCACTTCTCATATGAAACCACACAAAGATGAGGCATTATGACAAAACAGTCTGATTACCTTTGTATGTATGCATATATGTGTGAATTGGATTGACTTTCATGGAATAACGCTGCATTAAAATTACAATACAAAATTCGCACAAACATACAAAATGTGAAAATGACAACAAACAGGACTTTAAACGTAGAGAGAAAGAAAATACAGCACATGCACATCCTAATGATTTGTTAGTAACATTTAGTTATATTGGATAGGTTACGTTATGTTTTACAAAGATGTGTTTCGTTTTTGTTTGCGTGTAAATCTAAATAAATAACCATATGTAATGCTCTTTATGACTTTTTATTTATCAACGAAAATACAAAAAAAGGTATTCAACAAAGCCAGGTATAAACCTTAGTTAAACAAGATAGAGAATAAAGTGTTATGTGTCAGTCTTAAGCTGTCATTAATCAGCATTCAGCTGTGTTGTCAGCCAGTCGTTTCCCATCATGCTTTGGTAACACAGTCTTTGGAGAGCAACTGCTGCCGACTGCTTAATCCGAGGTACCCGCCTCCTGATTGCGAGAGTTTTTTGGCGCACGTCAGCGTGACATCATTTCTAACCGGCATGCATCCTGCGGTGATCACCGGTGATCGATTCTGCGCAGATTTTGGCCATCTCAAACGACCCTTTTGTGATGTATTAGTGTGGTTTCCCCACTCACCGGATTGATTTATAGCTGCTTAAAAGCATATCTCTGTAGTAACACGTATAATCTTATCAACAACACAGGGCATCCACAAAGCACGTGGTAAAAGATCTGTTGAGCTCTCTGTGATCATCAGTCATCATCAAATGTGATCAAAAATTAGTTTTACAAGTTTAAAACGTGAAATGTTTAAAACGTGAAATGTAAAACAATGCATGTTTGTAATGAATTACATTTTACTGTCTTTATCACCACAGCCACATGTCAGTACAATTATAAAAGAAGACGCTTCAGTCCTGGTTCATGGACATTAAATCAGGTTTATTTTGTACATTAACAAAAAAAATATTCATACAGCAGTGGATATTATTAACGTGTATCCTGTCACATTTGCTTTGCAAAAACAGTGCAAAGTTAAATGCACATGCTGTATATGTGTGTGCGTGTGAACTTTGTAATGACATTGTGTGTGACTCATTGTTGCAGAAAGGGTTGAATTAACTCCACAACAAATACATCACATAATCATTTACAAAGTTCTTTTTTTTCACAAACATTACGTGAGATCTGCTTCCTTCATGTCAGTCACTGTGCTGTTTATGTGACGCAGCCGGAGATTGAGGCACACTCAAGGAGGCACATGGGAACGGTGGGCAGGGAGAACTGGCATTAAAGGCATAGGCAACAAAAACAGCTGCATTTAGAGCAGAAAATTCCAGTATTCTGAAAGGTAAAATAAAACATTCTGGAGACACAAAAGACTTATCTTCAATCTTGAAAAAGAGGTAAAGTAGGTGCTCTATATAGAATCATATCTTTAAATGAAATTAGAAATCTTAAAAGTTATTATTGGTTGCTGTTTTATTAAACACTTCACTCCACCTAAACCCGCTGCAATGAAATTATCAAGTTGCAAAAATCTCCAAAGGTTATGAACAAGAACTCTGAATTTAAGAGAGCTCACATTTGTGGCTTTCCATTAAAACTCCCTGTGGTTTGAAAACAGCAGGTTCAAAGTACAGCACTGTAAAAAAAAAAAAAAAAAGCCAGCTCTGCCTTGGGTCAAAAACATACCTTTCTATATGGTCACGCTCCTGTCCAGCTTCTACTAGCAAATGTGCATCCACTGCAGTGTCACAGCTGGCACATTACTGCTGTTGGAAGAACACTGCGAACAAGAGCCAAATGTCCTCCAGTAAACCTGGTGTTCATATGACTGTTCTCATATTATTCTGCAGTTGTGCAGTAAGGTTGAAGGACCATTTTACTTGCCATATGTCATTGGCTCTAAGACTGTCCAAAAGACTGTTAAATAACTATTCATTGTTTGACTGCTGAAGTGTCAGCATGCACCAGAAGTGCTGGTAAATCAATCTGTGACAAATACGTAAACTAAGTTTGCTGGCAAATTGCAAGATATATTTCTATATACTCTGTTGTGACCTTAGCATTACAAACCTTTGGCAGAAAGCTTCTTTGGCAGCAATATTTGCTCTTTGTAGTCCCATGGACTAGTTGATGGATGGATGGATGGATGGATGGATGGATGGATGGATGGATGGATGGATGGATGGATGGATGGATGGATGGATGGATGGATGGATGGATGGATGGAAAGATATTAAACTGAATTTATGAAAATATGTATGAACGGATGGAAAAAAGATATGACAGGATGGATGTGAGACTGGATGATTGGTGGATGGATGGATGGATGAATGGATGAAAATATCTATAAATGGATAATTAGCAAAAACAAAATGCATAGGATGAATGTATGCAAACATACAAGGGATGGATGGATGGATGGATGGATGGATGGATGGATGGATGGATGGATGCATGGATGGATGGATGGATGGATGGATGGATGGATGGATGGATGGATGGATGGATGGATGGATGGATGGAAAGATATTAAACTGAATTTATGAAAATATGTATGAATGGATGGAAAAAAGATATGACAGGATGGATGTGAGACTGGATGATTGATGGATGGATGGATGGATGGATGGATAGATGGATTAAAATATCTATAAATGGATAATTGGCAAAAACAAAATGTATAGGATGAATGTATGCAAACATACAAGGGATGGATGGATGGATGGATGGATGGATGGATGGATGGACAAAAGATATAAAACTAAACAAATGAAAATATGTATGGATGGATGGATAAAGACAAGATGGATTTATGGATGAATGTATATGAATATATACAAGATGGATGGATGCATAATGGATAAAAGATATAAAACTTAATTAATAAAAATATGTATAAATGGGTGAACAGGATGAATTTATGGATGAATATATATAAATATATAAGGGAGCGATGGATGGATGGATGGATGGATGGATGGATGGATGGATGGATGGACAAAAAAAAACTCAAACATGGTAATACAGATTTAAAACGAAACTTGATTGACTAATAATTTACTCAACTAACAAATAGAAAAGTTATAATTAAACTATGCATAGTATGTGTGCGTAAAAATGTGCTGGATAAGTTGGTGGTTCATTCCGCTGTGGCGACCCCAGATTAATAAAAGGACTAAGTTGAAAATAAAATAAATGGATGGATGGATGAAAAGATATAAGAAAAAATGGATGGATGAACTGAAGGATGAATAGATGAAATAGATTTTTTTATATAGAATAAATGTTAAACATTTATTTCTAAAATCATCAGCATTATTAGGGGCTGAATTTCACTTTGTAGCCATCAAAGTCTTGAAGATGGTGAAAAGGGTTGTAGAGATGTGTACTTGTTCAGACAAAAGAATCACTGAGGTCAGACATCGGGTAAAGGGTTCTGGATCAAAGTCATTGTTGCAATTCATCCCAAGGGGGTTCATTGGGGTTAAGGTCACCGATTTGTGAAACTAGTAGACATTTTACTCACTATTCTACTTCAATAATCTCTTTCTAGAGCACTAGATTTTACTGTGATTAAATAAAGTGATTTCTGTGGATAATATGCTTCAATTTACCCATGTGTTAATCAACTGGGATGAAAACTAAACAGCCATTAATTCATTAGAACAGATGTTTGACTATGTAGTGTACTTTTTTACATTAACATATGGGAATGAGTGTGCTGACTGTGTTAAACACCCACCAAGCAAGGTTAAGCATCTGCTTAGAAAGTTTTTGTGTTGTGTATGTGTCTTGAATTCTATTTTTTTTTTCTTTTACAAATGTACTTTTATATATATTCTGGGTGTACTGCTTCACGTGTACACATGAATCAATTGCATTTGTTTAAATGGTATTTTATTTATGTTTTAGTTTCAGCCTTACTTGTCCAAATTATGATAATTTCAGATTCAGAAAAAAATCTCACCAATAATTTACTGATTTAATATTATTTCACAAACATGAAGGATTGAATAAACTATTCATACTATGAGAGTGAGACAGTCAAATAAGGGCTATAAAAATAAAAGCAAATACACAGCCAGTGTTCTGATATCTTGTATGTACCCACAAGTCTTCTCCATGTTTTAAATAATGGATTTTTCCCATGTGGGGGAAAAAATGTTGGGTAGTACTACAGGAGTTCATCTTAACAGAGCTGTCCTTTGCTGTCATGTCCAAGGACTACCACCCAAAGGGCCATCTCAGACAATTCCCTGCCACTTAAACCACAACACAGACTGAAAAAGAGCATGTAAGAGAGGAAAAGAGGTAGCATTATTCTTTCGAATGCCACCAATACCAATGTTTTGTCTTGCTTTACAACATGCAAAGAAATGCAATCTCCTAACAAAACAGTGTGCTCAGTTATGAGTTACACTGCATGAGCAAAAAAAGAATAGAATTCAATAATTGTAAAACAACATCCCCTAGAATAGAATAATAATTTTAAAAATCATTAGAATAAGCATGAATAGCCACTAGCTGTAGCATGAACTCACCCACACCTGCCAAAGCAGTGAAACAGTGACCTCTGGTGCCAAACTCTCTGAACTGCACTAATGGCAGGTCCACTGCAGGGCTCTGTTGCACATCAACATATTTTGTCAGTATTTGTTGACTAGATTTATATATTATATTTTTATATACAAAAAGATTTTGGTCTGATCACAAAACAAAGACTTAAAGCTTTCATTATATACATATGATATAAATTTTATATAAATAAATAAAATTAGTCACCATTTTTTCAACGTCACATGGTTCCAAAGATTTTTGAGTATCCTTTCTTACCTTCTTTCTTTTCTTTTTTTCCTTTCTTTTTATTCTCTTTTTATTTTTTCTTTCTTTCTTAGATTATTATGACATATTTTATTTTTATTTATTTTGATGAATGTTGATCACCAGTAGTGGTTGATTTTAAATCTAGACAATCAATACATAAAAACTATTGTCAATGGCTTCCAGTTTCCAACATAGTCTTTTGTTAGTAATTGTATTTGTGTTTACTAAAATTAACACAATGAACAATGCTTGTACAGCAATTAATAATCATAGTTCAGCATTTACTAATGCATTTCTTTAAACTTATACTTGTTTTGTAACATTAGGTAATGCATGAGTAAACATGGACTTTTTTTAATACTTTAATAAATGTATTGTTTATGTTAGTAAATATATTAAATACATATCATGTATTGTACCAAAGTGTTACCAAATATTAAAGTGTTATACTCTAACTATGAAACGTGCATTTTTAAGGAAATGAAATTTTAGCTGAGCTATCCAAGTGACAAAAAGCAAGACACATTGTTACATCACTATTTATCCTATAGAGTTAAAGTTTAAATACAGTTTTTAGTAATTATGATGCTCAATGAGCATCTGATGTATTCATGCTTGTTTGCTCTTTAGTTATAAATGTAGATGGCTTAGGGGCAGCGCCGTGGCACAGGGTAGCGCTGTCATCTCACAGCAAGAAGGTCGCTGATGTGTGGAGTTTGCATGTTTTCCCCATGTTGACGTGGGTTTCCTCAGAGTGCTCCGGCTTCCCCCACAAGTCCAAAGACGTGTTATAGATGAATTGGGTTAGCTAAATTGTCCATAGTGTATCTGTGTGAATGGAAGTGTATGAGTGTTTCCCAGTGATAGGTTGCAGCTGAAAGGGCATCCACTGCGTAAAACATTTGCTGGACAAATTGGCAATTTATTCCGCTGTGGCGACCCCAAATTAATAAAGGGACTATAAGCTGAAAAGAAGATGAATCAATGAATGAATATAGACGGCTTAGTCCCTGAATATGTTTTACGCAAAGAATGCCCTTCCAGCCGCAACCCAACACTGGGAAACACCCATATACTCTCGCATTCGCACACATACACTATGCCCAATTTTAGCTAATTCAATTCACCTACAGCATAGCACGTCTTTGGACTGTGAGGGAAACCAGAGCACCCAGATGAAACCCACACAAACACAGGGAGAACATGCAAACTCCATGCAAAATGCCAACTGACCCAGCCGAGGCTCGAAACAGCACTTTCTTGGTGTGAGGTGACAGTGTTAACCACTGAGCCACGAACACCTTGTATTTATCAGAATTTTTTTCATCTTGTTTAATACATTAAAATTGCTTGAATTTCCCCAGTTCACATAATTTCATAACACATTTTATTAAATGAAAACTTATTTTTTCATAGTGTTACACTGAATACAGCTTTTTTTTTATCGCTATGCTGTTATATGAGCATCTTGATATACACTATTCATGACTTATTTGCATTCATCCTCATTTGGAAAAAAAAAACCGAATGACTGAATCCACTAGCATGACCTCTAGATCTATACCAAGAAATGTATGAAAAGTATTTCGCATCTCAATGACTTTTGTTGACCTGGACATGTGAATAGAAAAGGATAACCTTTTAAAGGACATCCTTTCAATCTTAAATCACTGCCTTCATTATCGGTCCTTTTTGGTCTACGATTTTACCTTGAATAATGGTTAAAGTCAGACAAGCGGCCGGAGATGTTCAGACTAAACAGATTCCATTTCCGTCATCCATCGCAGCTGCTAATTGCGTGAGTCATTGTGGCTGAGAGCCTCAAAGCATCCATTCAATTTTCTGAAATGGTCTACCCAAACAAAAAGGACTCATTTATATAAAACCTTCAGCAAAAATTAAACATACAGCGGAATCAGAAATGCTGCAAACGTATGAGTCTGTTCGTTTCAAAGCACAGTGTTATTCAGCTAGGCTCGTAGCAAAATGCAGCATTCAGCAATCTGCCATGGTGCTATAAGTGATGCCTGAGATGCGAAGGGTACATTTTTTTCTTCTCACAAAGCCACAAGAGCCCCATCCACTACAACCACATCTTCTCCAAGGTGATTGCATGCATATCTCATGTGAGGTGCAATTTATGTGTTGAGAACACAGGATCAAGGATGTTTCCTGTTATTTCTTTGTTAGCGATTTCTTTTATCTGTACTGTTAAGTTAATGAGGCAAAATGTGTGTTGAAGGGGGTTATTAATCAGTTCTCTTACTTTTAACAAATAAAAGAACTCATGGTGGGTGAGCAGATGCACTGTATTATACGTTTTTGGGGGAAAAGTTGAGCAACAAGATTACTTTTGAATTATACCATATAGGGAAATCGTTTGCTATGCAATTTATATACAGTATATATTATAAGAATATTATATTAAGTATGGCATTTTATATTTGTATTTTAAAAATAATTATTCAGATACTATACAATATTTTGATAGTTTATAATACTTTATAACA
The DNA here is from genome assembly GCF_052040795.2 of Danio rerio. Taxonomy (NCBI): domain Eukaryota; kingdom Metazoa; phylum Chordata; class Actinopteri; order Cypriniformes; family Danionidae; genus Danio; species Danio rerio. The sequence goes on from NC_141033.1 coordinate 23,983,193, forward strand.
ACTACACACTGTGAATCATTTATTAAGCATTATCAAATAGTAAAATCATTATTTGACTCTACATTAACAGAATAAGCCATTTATTAATACAGCTATAAATGCTGTATTCTTGACTTAAAAGCACAATTTGCTTTAAATGTGCTTAATGTTTGTATTTTAATAATTTATTTTTTATACTAAAATGTATATTTTATATTATGTAACATTATTCACAAAGAATGTTTGGTCTTTTTAAAGATCATCCAGAATGCGTAAGTAAATGATTTATAAACCATAAAAAATGTACAGGCATATATCTTATTATTCTTTCCCAGAGATGGGTTGCGGCTGGAAGGGCATCAGCTGCGTAAAAACTTGCTGGATAAGTTGTCGGTTCATTCTGCTGTGGCGACCCCGGATTAATAAAGGGACTAAGCCGACAAGAAAATGAATGAATGAATATCTTATTATTCAGGCATATATTCAAACTTGTATGTTAATTACTTTGTATGTTAATAAATGCGTAATAAAGGCTCAGTTATATTCTAAACAGGAAAAAATTAAATAAATAATGATGAAGGTGATTGAAAAAGGATAAAATGAGAAAGGTTTGATAAAATTTTAATTAATGGCTATTTGCAGTACCATGTTTTTGTTTTTTTTTCCTTTGGGTCTATGTTACAAAATATAAAGGTTCAAATGGAATCAAACATACAATATGTCAAAGATGCCAAAATGATAAAATGTTTCAGGTAAAAAAAGGGATAAGTAAAAGTAGAAATAAGTTTAAGTAATAGACGAATGATGTATGTGGTATTGGGGTGGGAAAATAATAAGCTTGTCCTTCATCCCACTTTCGACCATGTTGAAATGTATTTTTTGTTAATGAATATTTTATGTATGATATTTTTGTTCAAAAATAACTGTAATAAATAATAAAAATAAAATAAAAATACTGTGCAGTTTAAACATCACTATAACATTAAAATTTTGTATCATAATATATTGTTGAAATATTATATTGTTGTTTTATCCTATTTATGTTATATTTTGAAACTCCTGTTATTTAACAATGCTTAAACTTTACAGGAATTCATTTTTTAGATAAGATTGCAAAGATGTATTGTTCATTTGATACTGAGCCTTTAATTATTATTTATAAGGGATTTATAAAGCATAAATAGTCCTCTATTTAGATTAGGTGACAAAACTGCATGAAGTTAAGGTAATAAAGCATTTAATAACATACAAAATTACTATTAATATATGCCTGAATAATCAGATATATAAATGTTAATTTGAATAGCTTATTAATCATTTACTTTTATTATTACTTACATTTATCAATTGTTTAATAATAACAATTATTATTATTTACATTTATTATATGCATTCTGAATTATCTTTAAAAAAAAACACTAACAATTCTTAAATCCCTGCTTTGTAAATAATGCAATTACTGTATTAATAAACTGCTTACTAATGTCTGTTAATGTAGAGTCAATGCTGAACAAAATAATGAACTATTTGCTACTGCTTAATAAATGATTCATAGTGTATCATTACAACATGTTAACAATTTTATTTTTTTTTTTACGGGTTAAACATTTTGTGCTTGGGTCATTATGAACCATGGTATTGGAGCTCATTTGTCCTATTTTGATTGCTTATCCATTATAAATTGTGAAAATAACCTATTAAAAAAGGCTTTTAGACCAAGCGGAATATGTACTGGCTGTCGGTACAGAATTTGGGACGCCAAATTTGGCACAACGTGACTTTCGTTGTGAAATCACAACATGCCAAATTGGCATCCCAAATTCTGACTGAGGAAAGGGGAATGTGTTGGCCAATTTTGTTATTTGCCTAATAAATGACACAGTTATTAATTTAAAACATCACAGATAACATCTTAACAGATTCTTTTTTTTCTAATGATATATAATGTGATAAATCAGTATTTTAAAGTGTTGTTTTCCTACTTCTTTATTCTAAATCTTTAGAAAATGTTTACAGTACATCAAAAAGTGTGGCTATGATGACCATCCCACAAACTAATTTAGCTAAAAATAGTACTTAAAATGTCACTCATAAACCTCATAATTAATAGAAAATGAGGGTTCACTTTTTAAGAAAAAAGAGCACCTTTAAGATTTAGAATATCTTTACTCTGTTATCCCTAAAGTTGTATTAATTAACAAATACTTAGATTCAATAAACATAAGTACCACATTTTTTACTCACTTACTCAATTTGTTTAGTTTGTTGTATTATTTGCATGATATGTTTTATTTTACTGGAATGTTTAAATTGAACTTACTTAGCAGAGCTTATTTTAGTCTGTTGTCAAAGAAACAATGTGCAAATGTGATTGGCTCTTTGTCTTTGGAGTGACATCACTGGTGGATACAGCATGAGCATGCATTTTCAATGTCTGCTGATCACTGTAAGTACGATTTCATACTTTTGTCTCAAACAGCCCATACACTGTTTGCCTTTAATAAAAAAGTATGAAACAGTTAGCAAGAAAACTACAAGATTTAGCTGTGTCTAATGTTGGGGTCATGTTCCGGTCAAACGCAACCGACATTGCCACATTTCTATACAGTTCTAAGATGTGCAAAGTGCAAAGATGTGCGTAATGGGATAGTGACATTGAAATTATAATATGTACAAAAAGTTACTGTAAGTTTTGCCTGTGTTAGCGTGTTCATTTATGCCATGTTATAACCGATCGCAGCGCCGCATTTAACTTAACGTTACAGTTACTATATACATGAAAACATGCTTAATGAGGTTGTCACATATAAAGTTTGATATTGATGTTGTATTCGAGGAGTCATCCGTTTTATCTGTTGTGTAAAATTATTTTTTTTCAGTGGTGGTTATGTATCGTCAGAAATGTTTGGTATAACATTGACCCAAGCTGTTTTTACGTTTCTTTCTGAGTGAAGTATTAAACAGATTAGAATACATTGAGATTTGCCCCTTTCTTCGCATTTAAGAAATTTGAATCCATGTTAGTTAGCGGTTTTTAAAGACATGCAACCTTGTGCACATCAGCATGGTCTTAGCAAGTGCATTTTCAGTTAATTAGAATAAAAAAGCAACATAAATAAATAGCTGTAGCTCTCTAATTCTTTTGGTTAACGATAGCTGTTTGTAGGAAATTTGGAGTTAACAGATCAAAACATGTAATGATGTTAGACAGTGCATCCGGAAAGTATTCATAGCACTTCACTTTTTCCACATTGTTTTATGTTACAGCCTTATTCCAAAAGGTATTAAATTCATTTATTTCCTCAAAATTCTACACACAATACCCAATAATGACAATGTGAAAACAGATTTTTTGAAATTGTTGCAAATTTATTAAAAATAAAAAAACTGAAAAATCACAAATTCATAAGTATTGACAGTCTTTGCCAAGAAGCTCTATAGTACATGCTGTTTTCACTGATCATTCTTGAAATGTTTCAGCAGCTTAACTGGAGTTCATCTGTGGTAAATTCAGTTGATTGGACATTATTTGAAAAGGTGTACACCTGTCTATATAAGGTCCCAGGGTTGATAGTGCATGTCATAGCACAAACCAAGCATGAAGACAAAGGAATTGTCTGTAGACCTGCGAGACAGGACTGTCTCGAGGCACAAGGCTGGGGAAGGTTACAGAAACATTTCTGCAGCTCTGAAAGTTCCAATGAGCACAGTGGCCTCCATCATCCAAAAGTGGAAGATATTTGGAAACACCAGGATTCTTCATCTAAGCTGAGTGATCAGGTAAGAAGGGCCATAGTCAGGGAGGTGATCAATAACCCGATGGTCACTCTGTCTGAGCTCCAGCGTTCTTCTGTGGAGAGAGGAGAACCTTACAGAAGGACAACCATCTGTGCAGCAATCCACTAATTAGGCCTGTAGTAAATGAAAAGCTGCTTTAGAGTGCTCTTGACCTCAGACTGGGGTGACGGTTCATCTTTCAGCAGGACAATGACCCTATGCACACCGCCAAAATATCAATGGAGTGGCTTCGCAACAACTCTGTAAATGTCATTGAGTGGCCCAGCCAGAGCCCAGACCTAAATCCAATTGAATATCTCTCGAGAGATCGGAAAATGGCTGTACATCGTCCCTTCTCATCCAACCTGATAGAGCTTGAGAGGTTCTGCAAAGAGCAATGGGCAAAAATTCTCAAAGACAGGTGTGCCAAGTTTGTGGCATCAAATTCAAAAAGACTTGAGGCTGTAATTGCTGCCAAAAATGCATCAACAAAGTGTTGAGCAAATACTGATGTAAATGTTAATTTTCAGTTTTTAAATTTTTTGCAACAAGTTAAAAAAATATTTTTTCACATTATCATTATGGGGTATTGTGTGTAGAATTTTGAGGAAATAAATAAAATTTAATCCATTTTGGAATAAGGCTGTGACAAAAAAATGTGGAAAAAGTGAAGCGCTTTAAATACTTTCCTGATGCACTACTATCACTCACTTTTGACTCGGAATTAGTTTAAATTTTTAAATGTTAAATTGCTTATTTAAATTGCTTGCTTGTTTTATTGTTTTATGCTTCTGTAAGTTCTGGTGTAACATATTATTTTGTATTACATTAACAAAACTGTAAAACTATGTGTGTAATAATTATAAAACACACCGAATATGACTGAATAGAAAAAATATCCCTGTGATTAAATTTAAAGGCTTGGTTTAAAAACAGACACCAAACTGCCTTATTCATATTTATTACCATTCTCATTGACCATTAATTCCCTTTTCAATGTTGTCCATGCAATTTCTCCCATTTACAGCAGTTACACAAACGTCTTTCACCCTGGGTCACAATTACCACACAAGCCTTTGGTTCCCAGCCAGAGAGTCATATGTCAAGCCCATTATGGGGGGACTGTGATTGAGGTTTCATTTTTTGCATCAAATTCAAAAGTGTGCCTTGGAGAAGCACTGGCAATTTGAGTTGTAATTGTAGTCAAGATCCGTTTAGTCACCGGAAAACTGCAATTACCCTCGAGATGTATACGCCTGTGTGAATTTGTCTGCTCTTTCTGAGGCATTTCTGTGACCATAGGAGGTTTGTGTCAGAGCTGATACGCATGCCGTTATCACTCTCTGTTTAGTTGTGAGTATACAAACACCCATAATGGTGTAAATATTTTTTTTCCAAAAGCTATCAAGCCCTCTTGTTCCTGTGTGTTTATCCAGCAGCTTTTTGGGGTAAATTTGGTTTGCTTTTTTTAAAGTGATGCTGTGAATGCACATTCTGACAATTTCTTTATTCAGAATTGCTTCTTTCATTTTAAATAGACAATCTGGTAAAAGCGAGCAGTAGAAAGACAGATGTGAGAAAGAACAGATACATAGTCAGATACATATTCATAGCCGGGGGGGTTTGGGGGGTTCGAACAAACCACTCCCCACGGCTAAAAGTTCCAGAGTTTGTCCTTTTTAATTATTTTATGTAATTTAACATTATATAATATATTTATATATTGTATTTATATTGTAAGAAAGTGTCATTTTAAACAACTCTGGCCAGTAATTCGAATCCAATGGAGCCTCAAAGCCACAATAATGTGACGCGATTTTAAAACATTACCCACTGAGTGGTAACCTTTGAATCTTTGATGCAACATCCATACTGAGTAACGCTACGAGTCGAAAAGAGCAAGAAGGCAGAAAAGGCATGCAGCGGCGCCATTATCGCAAAATATTGAACATATGTTCAAAAAGACTGCCAAACAGGGTAAGGCAAAAGTTACTTACCTCCTAACAGAAATAAAACTGTCCCTATCCATGAAGTTCTAAGCGAACTGGCCGCATTAGCTGAGACGTCCTGTATATTTATTGACTTGTCCAGTGCATGACCTCCCTTTCCCTATTTTTGACATTATTTTTTAAATAACTCTCCGACGAAGGCTTTAATGGCAAGCGGAGTCCTGTCGTCAGATGTCACTTTACAGCAAAAGGCGCTAATCCCGTCACATCTGTGTTTTTGAGGCTGTTTGGTCACTTCATTCTTTTTATTCTGATCGGATATTACTCTGACCGCTCAAACCACTTCAGAAGGTGATCTGGGATGCATCCAAATTTGTCATTTGTCCTATTTTGACTGCTATGCCATCATAAATAATGAAAATAATCTATCGAAAAAGGCTTTAAGACCAAGCAGTATCCTCTGTCAACTGTTGCTTTGGCGGGACTATAATCTGATGTAAGAGAAGTCTTCTTTCACTACTGTTTTTTTTAAACAGAGAAAACATTTTACACTTAACCTTTATTCTAATTTTTGGACCTTATTGTTGAAATAAAAGTGAGCAATAAAAAGGTATGAAGCACCAGAAGTGAACCATATTAAATTAATTTCAATATATTTTGCCTATTGTTGATATCCAGGAGTTTTCAAATGTACTTTTTTTACCAAAGAAGCAAGAAAAATTCTAAAGAATTCGTTATTTTGTTATTATTATGTTTTAATAATTATTTTTTATTGAAATGGCCAAATGGACAGACAAATGGAGGACAGTTGAATAGGCTGGCCAGTTTGTTTTTTGTGTAATAAATGATAGTAGGCTACAGTTTTTTTTTTACTTTAAAACCTTTACAGATTCCTATTTTTATTCCTAATGATATATGATGTAATAAATTTTTATTTAAAAAAATATATATTGTTTTAATTTTTTTTATTGCTTATTTTTCTGAAATATTTTTAGTACATCAAAAAGTGTGGTTACATCTGACTAGCTAATCTAGCAGAAAGACAAAATAAGTACTGCTTAAAATGTCACTAAAATGCAGTATTTAAATCTGATAGTTAAATAGAAACTGAGGCATTTAACTGCAAAAAGGTTTTTTTTTTTTTTGAGAAAAAGAACCACCCCTTTCACCAGGCTGGCTACGAGCCTGAGATGCCATACAAAACATAACAAAATACTAACAGTTTTTTTGGCAAAAAAAAAATGTATGTCTTGCTGGGACCTTTTGTCTGAAAGGGTGAAATTGCGATATTCCTCCAATTCTTCCTCGCATGAATCAATTTCTGCAAAGGGAAGATGAAACATATTTTAACCATTCCATTGAAAAAGCAACAAAAAGATGTACTCAAGGCAGCAGATATTTTTACACTAAATGAGTTTTGTCTGACAAACACCTATTTATTCTTCAACCCTCAAAACTGCATTTTGTTCTATTAGCTACCGAGAATGTGCTGGGAATGTTCTCATACATTATATTCATAAATAAGACAAAGTAGATTTTATATATACAAAGCAAAACATAGACTTATTAAATGAGCCAATGGACGAAATTAATCAAACAGTGGTGACTAAGCAAGACACAATGAAAAAACAACATCAAAATGGAAGAAAATGCAATAAGAGATACAGTACACTGCTGACTAGGAGCACATCTATGGTGCCAGTTTGGATCGGTTAATTCACTTATGTTACATGTCTTTGGATGGTGGGAGGAAACCCCCACAAGCACAGGGAGAACATGTAAACTCCACACAGAAGCGTCGAATGACCTGGTAAAGATTTGAACCAGTGATATGATTATTTGAACCTGTGGTATGGTTATTTATTGTAACTTAGGAATCGTCTGATTGGTAAATCATGTGTTAGCTAATGCAGGACCACCCATGATCAATCATAAGCACGTGATCCTCTCCAAATTAGAGAAAACAACTGAAAGACCATGATAAAGAAGCTGAAACTACAATACTGCATTTGTCGTTTGTGACCACATGTGACCAGACTACCCCCAAGAGTCAGTTAAACAATGAGCATATAAAATAAGTGTATGGATTTAGGATGTAAAGTTCATTCCCCCGTGCTGAAATCTGATAAAGAAGGGAATACGCTACAATAAAGTTAGTGAGACATGTAAAGCAAATAAATTTGATCAAATGTAATGAGACTGCTAAATATTATTACAATTAAGTTTATAGACCTGTAAAAATTATTGTTTATAGACCTCGTTTTTAAAGAAATGGTTTAGTACATTTATAGATTGTTGGGGAGAAATTGAACAAAATTATTCCTATTTTCTTTTTAATTATCAGTACTGAATATTGTGGCATAATTTGTATTTACAATGTCCATAAGGATAAAACATAAGGTCTACTTTAGTTTGTGCAACAATTCACACAATTAACCACCCAGTAAGTACAACTTTAACCTCAAATAAATAACTAATGCTGCTAATTAATAGTAATTAGTAAGGTTCTGTTAACTTTAGGTAAAGGCTAGGAAAAGGGTTTCAGAAATACGTCGTGCAGAATAAGGCAATAATCAGTTCTAATAAATTGATAGGGGAAAAAAAATATTTCTAAAGTTTATTTCCGTAGTAAAATAACAATTTGTGGACAGATGTTTTTGCAAATTAAAATATAGTGATACTGCATCACATACTTTCTATAAGCTTTCCACAAATGAAGCACTGATTTAGTGATGTGGGATGTTTGTGCTGTGACTAGTAGTAAATTTGTTTGAACTGAGGCCATCAGCAATGTCATACCACATTTCATATTATGAAAACAAAGTGTGTTTAAATTTTCTGATTAAATAAGCCAAATTTAAAAGATAAGACATTGTCTAACCACAAGTAACAAAAATACAAATGTACTTGTAATTATTAGACAAGAGCTACATCATAACGTCTAGTGTCGATATTTTATCTTAATAATCGATATGAATCATGCATAAAATCTTTCTAATTTAGTTCCACACATGCAGCTACTTTTTACAAACTGCTTTTTTTTATCTTTCCACCGACATTATAGTGCAGCAAAATGGAGATTTGCTCAGTCCATTACTTCGGTGTAACCCCATAAAAGTCATTAAAACAATAAACCATATCAAATAATTTAATACAATCATGATGTAAAGCACTACAATGACTGAATTCATCGTGAACACATTAATGAACGCTGCCAGATGTCCACGGGAAGCTTTAGAACTTTGTTACAAGCCAATAACCCCTGTAATTGAAGAGTGTACTGCATACTTCATTTAAGATTTCATCATTTGCTTCACAGAAACATAGACAACCACTAATAGACATCTCGAAAGCCATAGAGAGAACTGTCGGAAGAAATATACCCCTTCATTACCCTCTTCCAATAATCAGTTCAACCACCTGTTAGGTGCCAGCCTTGTACATTAATATTTCTTGTCTCGGTCGTACAGTTTTAGTTACTGGCTGAATTATACACCAGACATCTCATCCAGAACGAAGTCCACCCACTGGCAGTCTGCCATGCTCATGAAATCAGTGCGAGTCTGTGCAAAGATCTAAAAAAAATTGAAAATGCTGCTAGCTTGACCTCTTGAAACCATAAATGGATTCAATCTGTTCCCTCTCTCATTTTGGTACGAAAAGTCCAACCAACATCTCTCAATCTCGGAGCCTCTTGAACCTAAGTGGGCTGCATGCAGCAAAAAAGTGACCACATACCATGTGTTTTGCTGAGCTGTCAATACTAGTGATGACTGAGAGTGCTTCCTCAAAGAAAGTGATCTGTGGCTCTCAATCCACCACAGTGAAAGCCCTGGAGTTATGACTTTCCATTAGCGATATGCTATTTATTCCTTTGATGGAAAAGCTCATTTTTTGCGGTCGTTACTGCAGCCTCAAGTGTCACATGATCCTTCAGAAATCATATCAGTATATGCTGATGTGGTACTTAAGAAATATCACATAATTAGTAGCAATGTTGACAATGTGCTGCTTAGGTGCCCTTTAATCTTCAATAAATACTCCAATCCTGCGATGGGTCTATATGGATACACACATTGCACTATATTGTTCAGCGCAAATTTTTATAATCTTTTAAAATAAAATAGAAACTTTATTACATTTTCCTCAAATAAACTGATGAAAATCATCTTTTGGAAGCTGTTTGGACAGAACTGTGTGTAGACAGTGTGTCCACAGTCATATTGGGGTGATATAAGGGTAATTCTTTAACTACGGGCACTTTTATGTCCTTTGATCATATATATCCAAAAACGTATATAATTTTGTTCAAATTCCTCTTTACTAACAATAAAACCTACTTTAAAAATTATTTACTACCTTTCTATTATATGTTTTCATATTATTTTATACATTTAGATGTCAAAATCACTGTTTTCACCTTGTCGCACACCCAGAGTTTTAAAGTTCAACAATGAAAATAACATTCTTAAATATTGTTTATCTGGTATCTATTAATGTATACTAATTAAGCAATAGTAAAATACTTTATAGCTATTAATGTGAGACTATTATCATTATTATTTTTATACAAAATATAGCTGCTCGATCACGTGAGTGACAATCTGTGAATCAATGATTCACAATGAATCGCTCACACCAGTGGGATATTTGGCATGTAAATATCTGTACCTGTCGGTGATTGAAAATTACGCTGTTTGAAATGTGTTTGACTGAAAATAACATTGGCAGTTACCTACAGCCAATAAGAGAGCATTATCCTTGCCAGTGAAAAGTTCAGGGAGGAGTTACGAAGGTAGAGAGCATAATATCAACAAGCATGGCTTCGGCTGAGAAAAGGGCTTTTTTTGGGTCTATTCAGACACAAAAAATGAAGGAAAAACTGTTCAATATTTGGCAGGAGAACCCATGTCTATATGACATGTCATCTGTGCAATACCACAACCAAAAATGTTGTAGAGAAATTGCTAATTCCCTTCAAAACCCAGGTGAGCAAGTACAATTTCTACCCCACCAAAGGCTTCTTTCCCATTATTTAGTTAATAACAAAAGATACTAAAAAGAATGCTATGTGACTTTGAGTTGTTTTCATGCCACTTCTTGCATTTGTTTGATTTGAGACGTAGTTTGCTGTTCGAGACAAAGTTGGTGGCGATTCTTCCTATTGTAATATCATGCAGTGTGAAACCCCCTGTCACCGATCCATCTTGCAGTGTAAACACAGCAGCGACAGCTACCCCAGACTGTCATACAGTGTGAAAACATCTATGACGTGACTACTTAGAAAATCATGCAGTCTGAACTAAATTGACTTGTCAAACTGTCCTTGTACTACTTTAAAAGGATAGTTTGTGTGAAAAGTGTAAAAAGTTTCAGTTGAAGAAAAAAAAAATGTAAGTAAAACAATTACAATTTGTTTTGAAGTCTCCCATGTTTACATCCATCCAGGGTCACTTTTATTTTCTCATAATATGCATTGCAACATCACCTCTTTTTCCACAATGTCACAATGATATAACCCCCAGCTTTGACTGAATCAACTCTGTCCTTTTTGGTCAGATGGTTGATTCTCTTGTTGAATGGATGGATCTGAATTTTCCATGTGAAATTTTAAATGTTAGAAAGAAAATAAATTATTAAAGTTTAATTTAAAAACTTTACTTGGCTTTTCTTAATACATCTTTTTTTTTTTAAATGCTGAAACAAACATATGTTTTATTGTAAGTTGGATTGTTCTCCAAATATCTGCATTAGATCATTACATTTTTCATCTTTTACAAAGTTAACTTACTGTGTACATTTTTCAAAATGAAAAATATATATCCAATAAAAAATAACTCAAATGAGAAGATTTTATTTGAAGAATGAAAAAGTGTATGTCTTTATAGTTATATAATAAATTACATAAACTCAACTTGTGCTTATTGCAAAACTGTAACTATGTGAGCCCTGATCAATGGCAAAGTGAAAATGTACATGCGGGTGAGATCCAGAATAAATGAGTGCCATTATGAGCAGAATATTAAGGTGCCTGTTGCAGTCAGGCTGAATAAGGATGAGCAGTGAGTGCATGTGAAAGGACAGTGGCCCTGGGGGTGACCCTATTAAAATGGCAATCATGCAGACCTGTCCTCAATTCCCTCTGCTGACTTCTCTTCTCAGAAGATAACACTTCCAGTTCATATCAGTCAAAAAGTGAGCAGGGGCCGCATCATATTAAATAATTATTCATCCATAAAAATCAGTGTTATATAATAGCTTTTTAAATGGAGGAAGGAGGGCCTCTCTTAGTTTAATATGGGTGGAATTAGGATCACTGTTCTGTCATTTCTAGCTCCATTTCATATTTTTTTCACAGTGTCTTTTTTAATGGTTAGGAAGCTCCCGGAGGATTATGGTCAAAGGCTTGTCAAAAGTGGTATATGAGGTGAAAACCCTTTAGAATAAGCCAAGCTAGATTCATTTTATATTGGTGTTGATGATCACTGACTGACAATTTTATTATTCTGCCTCTCCATTTTGGGATTTAACTCAGTTTGCTATAATTGAATCTCCCAGCATTCTCCTATGTCACAGATTACGTTGCTACAGTTCATTTTGACAAATAAATAGCAATGTGTAACACTGAAATACCTCAGGGGTCTGTCCTGGTCCCTTTTTCACCTGCATAGTGTCCTAAACTACAATGTAAAAAAAAAAAAAATCTGTTATTTTGACAAAATAGCAGTCATTAAATTACAGAAATCTATCGTAAAATAACAGACATTAAATTACAGAAATGTATCCGAAAAATTTATTTAAGGAAAGTTCTGTAATTTAATGGGGCATTATTTTACAATCAATTTCTAATTTAATGTCTGTTATTTTATGGTAAATTTCTGTAATTTAACGTCCACTATTTTACAGTAAATTTCTGTAATTCAATCTACGTTATTTTATGGTAAATTTCTGTAACAATGTTACCAATTTTATGGTAAATTTCCATAATTTAACCTAAGTTATTTTACGGTATACTTCTGTAATTTAACCACTGTTATTTTACGGTAAATTTCTGTCATTTAAAATCCATGTATTTACAGTTAATTTCTGAAATTAAATATGCGTTATTTTATGAAAAAATTCTGTAATTTAACCTCTGTTTTTTTACATTACATTTCTGTAATTTAACGTCCGTTATTTTTCAATAAATTTCTGTAATCAACATCCGTTATTTTACGGTTAATGTCTGTAATTTGATGTTCATTTATTTATGGTAAATTATGTAATTTAAAGTCTGTTATTTTATGGTAAATTTCTGTAATTTAACGACCGTTTTTTACACTTATAAATACACTTCTGTAATTAAACCTCTGTTATTTTATGATAAATTTTTGTAACTTAACGTCCGTTATTTTATGGTAATTTTTTGTAATTTAATGTCCATTTAGTTAGGGTAAATATCTGTAGTTTAATGTCTGTTATTTTATGACAAATTTCTGTAATTTAACCTCCATTTTTTACAGTATATTTCTGTAATTTAATGTCTGTTATTTTACAACAAATTTCTGTAATCAACATCCGTTATTTAACACTTAATTTCTGTAATGTGATGTTCATTTATTTGCGGTAAATTCAGTAATTTGAAGTCTGTTATTTTACGATAAATTGCTGTAATTTAACCTCCATTATTTTATGGAAAATTTGTGTAATTTAATGTCTGTTAATTTACACTAAATTTCTGTAATTTAGCGTCCATTATTTTATGGTAAATTCCTGTAATTTAATGTCCGTTATTTTATGGTAAATTTCTGTAATTTAACCGGCGTTAATTTTACTGTAATTTCTGTAATACAATGGTAGTTATTTTACAGTACATTTCTGTAATTTAACATCCGTTATTTTACATTTTTGTCTGGCACCCCAGCTACCGGAAAAAAAAAAAATTAAAATGATGGAATTTTTTATATTGTACAATGATAATCACCTGAAATTGATCATAACCTGATCTATGAACTCAGATTTGATCTGTTTCATATTTTTCATATGTTGACTTTTATTATGAAATGTTTTTTATCATTATGAGATTAAAAGATTATCTTGCTGACAGAGAGCAATTCATGGTGCTCTAGTCTTGTGTGCCTGAATTTATGGTGGTGAAAAAATTTCCACATGGAGTACCACATGGTTCTCTCCATGGTTCCGCAGTGTCAATTGCATTACACTGCGCTGAACTTAAACCAAACCAAACTTCAACAGTGAAATTTATAGTAAACTAAACAGTTTCAATGTACTAGTACTACACACAGTCTACACTACTCTCCTGCCTCTGTGAATTGCTAGAATGTTCCACAATTTGAAATATTATGGCTTTTGCTCTTTTCTTTATCTATGTTAAGCTGCTTTGACACAATCTATATTGTAAAATATAAATATATATATATATATATATATATATATATATATATATATATATATATATATATATATATATATATATATTCATTTGTACTGGCCCTTTTTCCATTCACCTGTTATATGGTCTCATCACATAAAGCTATCTGCAAAAGCTGAATGATGACCATCTTGAATTTGTTTAGGTCTGAGCCCATAATCAGTCTTATGTTTGTTGACTTTTAGCTGTGCCTTTACAGGATTCTGCTGTTCCTATTTGGGATTTCACAAATTACCTTGTTGTCAAGAGTCAATTCATGATGCACCAGATTTATTTGCCTGAAGTGATGAGGCAAATAAAACTAGAGAATCACAGGGTTCCATTCTGGTCCCATTTTAATTCATTTTCTATGTGGCATCATAATTGTATGGCATCTGTAGTTCTCATGTGAAAATAATAAATTAAAGATAACATTTTAATTAAAACTAAACCCTTTTAAATACAGTAAACACCATAAAAACACCAAAATGTCAGAGCTGCAGTCTTTGGGCAACTGCTTTGATATATGGTGCAGTCGCCTTCAGACGACCCAAATTCAGGTCCCTGTTGGAGGTCTTTTCCCAGTCTAATTTCCTTTCCTCCTCACCCATGATTTCCTGTCTTATTATTATCCTATCTAAATAAAGTAAAAAAAAAAAATACCATATACATTTTAATTGACACTTCATAATTTGAATGATTCGACCAATGCTTTTATGCAAAGTAATTTACAGTGCTGTATTTAGTAGTAGTATTTTAAAAATAGGCAATCAAAAACATGATGTTGGGGCGACGCAGTGGCGCAGTAAGTAGTGCTGTCGCCTCACAGCAAGAAGGTCACTTGGTCGCTGGTTCGAACCTTGGCTCGGCTCAGTTGGCATTTCTGTGTAGAGTTTGCATGTTCTCCCTGCATTCGCGCGGGTTTCCTCCGCGTGCTCCAGTTTCCCCCACAGTCCAAAGACATGGTACAGGTGAATTGGGTAGGTTAAAATTGTCCGTAGTGTTTGAGCGTGTGTATGAATGAGTTTGTGGATGTTTCGTAAAAGCACTGCGTATAAAATGTGCTGGATAAGTTGGCGGTTCGTTCCGCTGTGGCGACCCCAGATTAATAAAGGGACTAAGCCGACAAGAGAATGAATGAATGAATACATGATTTTAGCTATGCAAACCTATGATGTTGGATTACATAAACACCCAGAAGGAATGGTTTACTATTTATTTTTTATAAGGAAAAGTCCTAAACCCCTGTTTTTACATTTAAAACAACCATGAAAAAAGATAGCATGGTGTTATGTGAGATGCCTTTGGTTGAATCATTTGCAAGTCGAAAGCAGTGATAACGTGGCACAGCATAACCACATGAAAACACAAAGATATAAGTATATTATATCTTTAAATGCATGTTCAATGGAAGAAATCAAAACTTTCCTATGAGACGATTGTGCTGAGCTGACTCCTGATTGTCAAGATAAGAGCTGTCAGGCAGAGAATCCTACATACTAATCATACTCCCATATGTACTGGGCTCTGATAACTACTGGCATGCATGTGACTCTTAACATACTAACTCTGTGCCCCAGATACATAATAATACCGGCTTCATATATTAATGTTGTTTATCTTTCAGCCTTTGAAACAGAGAGAATAGAGAGTGTACTGTGGAGACATGCAGACTTGGTCGTCTCCCTAGTGTCTGTTTTGTTCATTGAGCCAAATGACAAGAAAGAAGACAATAGGCTTTGCTTATTACATGCCACCTCAAGGTTTATAGAAGCCAGTAATATGGCATCCAGAGCATTTTATGTTCGGAATTAGGGCACCTCTGCGGTTTCATTAGGGGAGGGGCAGAATGAGCAGCTCTGGTGAGACTTCAAATAACAAAAATCAACACAAGCCCAGTCACACCATTATGAAAGCGTGTCAAGTCTCTGAAGCGTACTGCATTGCCATTCAAAGAGGAAATGTCATGGATATAGCGATGCACAAATGCAATTGTCTGTCTTCAAAGAAACAAAGGGAGCACGGATTAGATCACATACTAGGTTTTTAAGCCCTGTTAAAACTGTTAAGCTGAGTTTTAAGGCTTTATGTTAACTTTTTAAGCCCTAACATTACTTTGACAAGAACTATAAAACTAACCCTCCGCTAAATTAATTATATATATATATATACATATATATATATATATATATATATATATATATATATATATACTCAAATGGTCTCCACAGTCATTAGATCTCAATCCAATAAAGCACCTTTGGGATGTGGTGAAATGGGAGATTCACATCATGGAATTGCAGCCGACAAATCTGCAGCAACTGTGTGATGCTATCATGTCAATATGGACCAAAATCTCTGAGGAATATTTCCAATACCTTGTTGAATCTATGCCCCGAAGGAATAAGGCAGTTCTAAAGGAAAAGGGGGTCTAACCCGGTACTAGTAAAGTGTACCTAATAAAGTGGCCGGTGAGTGTACTTAAGTATCAAATAAAAACAATACGATTCTCAATCTTTTACTAAAAACAGTATGTATTTTGAGAGCATTGCACAACTGAATAATAGCAAATATTTAATTATTCCTATTGTTATCGTTATTATTATTTAGCAAGTTAATTGTAATATACCGCATAATTATTGTATACAGAATAAGTATACAGTGTTACTTTTTATCATAGTGTCAGAGTGAATTATAGGTAAGGATCAGATAATCATTAAAATGTTTTTCCTAATGCGGACGAATCAAAAAATCATGCATCTACCACTAATAATTGTTCTCAATGTTGTTCGCAGGATAAACTATTCTGGGCTCCAGTGTGTTTTATGAAGTTTATGAATTCTATATTAAGCCGTGCTGTTGCTGTACATTTTGGAGGTGTGCGTGCGTGCTGCATGCAAACACCCACACAAATCATGAACAGTGGAAAATGTTCATCTCTGCACATTTCACTTTATTTCTCAAAGAAGCTTTTAAGGCTGATTGATCTTTAGTGTGTACAAAAGAGCTGATATGATAAAACAAACACAAATCTGGGGTGCAAATTCAAAGACACAGATTGCCATAATTGAGGAGAAACAACCTCCAGAAATGTGGCTTCCTGCACACAAGCAGCAGGAGGAAGGTTTTTGAAAGGGAGTTTACAAATTACAGGCACCCATGCTGTTTGGCTTGATCGTCTGAGGCTGTATTTATGAACATTACATAAATGTGTGTGTATATATACACACAAATCCCTCACAAATGCATATAATTTTATGGTGCATATGGTGTCTGCTTAGTCATTTTAACACTTCTCCACCCAAGGCAATGCATCTCTCTGACACTCACACAAATCTCAATGTCAATCTGCGTGACTTCACACTAGCACTTAAGCTTCTGTAATAGAGCTATAATGCAGAGTGGGAAAAGAGCGTGGAGCAGTGAAAAAAATCACACAACAGGGACAACTGTCATAACCCCAGCAAGTCTGCCTGGACCAATAAAGAGCGACTCAAACAGCCAGATTGATTTCTGTCTTCTTCTCTCACTGTGTGTTTGATCCAGTGCTTTAATTCCCTCTACTTGTTGTATCTGATCCATACAGCCTTCATCTCTCTGCCCAGTGCGCAACAGATGCGCTGGCTGAAGACTCTCATTGTTGTGTTAATTTATGTGCTGCTGTGCATAGCCCAAGGCAACGTGGGCATCGCAGGTGGGCTGTGCGTATCTCTAAACACGGAAGAGATTGTGTCCATGAGACTGTCTGAGGGAGGAAATATTCCTGCTGCACTTCACCATTGAGCTTTCCCACTCATCTCCAATTCCTTAATTACAAAAAAAGCAGGGACGTTATTACATAAATTAGCTCTGGAAAGGAGTAAGTACAGAAACTGAAAGAGGGAAGACAGGAGGAGGTGGATAAAAATGTGCGGGGAAATGGGTGACAAGTCACTGGAGGGAAGAAAGCAACATAAAGGAGAAAGAATAGTGCCAGAAAGACAGAGCGAGTATGAGAGAGCGTGAATACGGGACTGGCAGACACCATTAGTCAAAGCCTGACAGCAGACTGTGACCGACAGGTAGACCAGTGCCAAGCAGGCAGCGACAGCCTTGGCTCGGATTGGTTCTTCCTGTTTGGAAGCCTTGTTCTTGATTAGTGTTGTTTTGAACGACCGACTAATCTCTAATGGGGAGTTGAAATTTAGCTCAACACTGCCCCCTGTCTGCAATACAGCACACAACTGAAATGTGTAGAGGCAAATCGAGCATTCTTTAAAAAAAAAGGAAAAAGGAAAAAATTAAAAGGGTCATGAATTTAGATGAACAACACACATGGGACCCTCTTTGACTGCAAAAATAGAGAGAGAGGCTGCTGTGTTTTGGTGGACTAACTCAAACAAATCTCCAAGAACATCTCATAAGGAGATCAGCTGCCAGAGAACAAAACGAAAACCCTGAAAAGACAGGACTTCTCATTGGTCATTATTGGTTTCTGCTCTCCACCGATCTCATTTCAATAGTTTTGGCCCTGTAACCACCATGATTTTTATTTAAAATTTATATATACATAATTAAATACAGTTTAATTTTAATAAGGCAAACTTGTTTATTCATTATGGCAAGGCAGTGGCGCAGTAGGTAGTGCTGTCGCCTCACAGCAAGAAGAAGATCGCTGGTTCGAACCTCGGCTCAGTTGGCGGTTCTGTGTGGAGTTTGCATGTTCTCCCTGCCTTCGCGTGGGTTTCCTCCGGGTGCTCCGGTTTCCCCCACAGTCTAAAGACATGCGGTACAGGTGAACTGGGTAGGTTAAATTGTCCGTAGTGTATGAGTGTGTGTGTGTGTGGATGTTTCCCAGAGATGGGTTGCAGCTGGAAGGGCATCCACTGCGTAAAAACTAGCTGGATAAGTTGGCGGTTCATTCCACTGTGGTGACCCCGGATGAATAAAGGGACTAAGCCGACAAGAAAATGAATGAATGAATGTTTATTCATTCATTTTCTTTTTTTCGGCTTAGTTTATTTATTAATCTGGGGTCACCACAGCGGAATAAGCTGCTAACTTATCCAGTATATGTTTTACACAGCGAATGCCCTTCTAGCTGCAACCCTAGCTGCATCCCTTATATATATATATATATATATATATATATATATATATATATATATATATATATATATATATATACGCAGTATATATATATATATACACACATACATACATACATGTTTGCACTGAGTAGTGAGATGCACTTATTCTCATCGCACATGTATATAATGTACATTGTATACAGTATGTGTAAAGTGACAATAAAAGGCATTTTATTCTATTCTATTCTGTTCAAATTTAATTGGAAAAAAACTATATTATTCATATTTGACCCATCGATGGGTTATGACAACACAATACTGTTACTCATGCTCGTGTACTGAGAAATGGTAATTCCAACATAACATTTTAACTATATCTCAACTAACAATAATTTGAATGTCTAGACTGTCTACTTATTATCTAATTAATATAATTATGTAATAGATGGTTCCCAACCAGACATTCTACAGACATTATTCTAAGAATTTAGTTTCAACTACTGCAAGGGCAGACATTGCACCCACAAACCACAGGCTGGATGTCTACAGCACACATAATTGCAAGCACATCTTAAGTTTCAAAGTTGTCATCTGATTCTACATTGTATTCTACAGGATTTCCAAGAGACAAGTGTGAAATGTTCTTTAATGGTCTGACTTTAAACAAGCCACCATGAGGCCAAACTTTAATTTAGAAAAACATTATTTGTGGACAATGATGTTAAATTATTTTCTTTATTCTCTATTTTTACCTGGGGATACTCATCCCGAGGTCCTCAGATTATGCGGAGTCACTGATTGGATCCAAGACCAGCGACGTGATGATCCTAAGGATTCCATATCCGGGACCAGGCCATATCCTGAGCTGCTGCTGCGCTAATGGTCATGGGGAGTTGAGAACATGAGTCTGATTCCAGCGACGCTCCAGGGACAGACGAGTCTTCGCTGAGGCCATCTTCCAGCCTAAACCACGGCGAATGAAGCTCTGCACAAGACTTTTGGCCAGCGGAGAAATTAAAATGGTCGTGCCCAACTGAGTCTGGTTCTCTCAAGGTTTTTTTTCTTCACTCCCATCAGGTGAAGTTTTTTTTCCCTCTCCGCTGTCGCCACTGCCTCGCATGGTTCAGGATTGGTAGAGCTACGCATCGATGAATTGGCTCTTCAGTGTTTGAACTCTCAGTAATGATTAAATCACACTGAACTGAGCTAAACTGAACTGAACTGAACTTAACTGAACTGAACTGAACTTAAACACTAAAACCTGAACCACACTGCTCCAGTTACTGTGACCATTTATGTGAAGCTGCTTTGACACAATCTACATTGTAAAAGCGCTATACAAATAAAGCTGAATTGAATTGAATCATAACTGTTCCCTCTGTGATAAGCAATAACTTTTTAACATTGTATTACAACATAACTTCTGCTAACTATATGCTCACTCAACATTTCAAGAAGGAATTCATGAAAGCTCTGAAGGAGAAACAAGAAGTTTTAAACATAAATCCCTGAGTCCAAAAGGTCTCACTTGTGCTGAGAACTTCTGGTACCAATGGCCCAAAAGGCTATAGAAGCTGTTGATCGATTTTGTCCACTCACATCTGGCAATACACACACACACACACACACGCACACACACACACTCACTTACACATAAAACCTACAGATGGTGAAACACACTCACCCACACATTCAATTCTGCTAGTCCATATCTCATGTGTCATTACAGCTGAGCAAGGAGGTAAAACAAGCTGTCTTGATGCCTGGGGCTTAAGCTTGCTGGGAGATAAATTGACTTTTTAAGAAGTTCCGAAGAGGAAAGCACTTGTGTGAAAGTCCAAATTTTAGCTTTGTCCACCAGAAAGTATCAGTATTGTTTTAATTTGTCAATTTTTATAACATCAGAAGGAAATTGAAAAGCAGGGAAGCAGAATTTTTGAGTATATGAAACAAAGTTTGCAGCCGGAAGGCAAAAAACCTATGCCAGAGTAATTAGTTGTTAATTCTACTGTGGCAACCACTTATAAATCTGGAACTAAGCTGTATTTTTTCAGTATAATAAAAAAGATGGTTAGTTGCACACATATGGAAATATCTTATTCTGTTAACCAAATGTCAATTTTTTGGGTTGTGTTAACTCTTTTAAATACAGTAGGCAATGGAAAATTGAGGACAAAATATAATTTTATCACACTTGCAAAGTTATGATTGTGACATACACTCACCGGCCTCCTTATTAGGTACACCTTACTAGTGCCAGGTTCAGTGCTCTTTCACTTTCAGAACTGCCTCAATCCTTCTTAACATAGATTCAATAAGGAATTGGAAATATTCCTTAGAGATTTTAGTCCATATTGACATGATAACATCACATTGCTGCAGATTTGTTAGCTGCATGTCCATGATACCAAATGTGCTCTATTGGATTGAGACTGGTGATGGTGGAGGCCATTTGAGTACAGTGAACTCATTGTAATGTCCAATAAACCAGTCTGAGGTGATTTGCGCTTTATGACATGGCACATTATTCTGCTGGAAGTAGCCATTAGAAAATGGATACACTGTGGTCATAAAGGAAGGGACATGGTCAGTATCAATACTCGGGTAGACTGTGGCGTTAACACAATGCTCAAATAGATCAGTAGATTGTCTACATTCCTAATTGCATTTAGTTGCTGCCATGTGGTTGGTTGATTAGAAATTTGCGTTAACGAGCAGTTAGAAAGATGTACCTAATAAAGAGGCAGTAAATTTGATATGCTCACAGTGACAAACTTTTTTAGATAAATGATTAAATAAAACATTGAGGAACATAAACAATCTGATATAAATGTAATTTAATTATTAAATTAAAGCAAGAAATATTTAATATATCATTTATACTCGAGAAGCTTAAAAATGTTCTAGAGCACTGGTTCTCAAGATATGTTTACCACTAGTAGTACGCGGGCTTCCTTTTAGTCGCACACGGAGGAATCAAATGTGTCATAAGTACATGCTATATATATTTCAAAATTTATCAAAAATTATTTATATATGAATATGGCATATAATAATATTTATTATATAACATATAGCCTATACTTATGAGGTCCAGGCAACATTTTCAGGTGTTGATGAATTGGCTACTATATACAGCACTTTTCTTTTTACCTAAAGCACATTTTAATTTAAATGTTGACTTTTTTTGTTTGTTTGTTTGTTTGTTTGTTTGTTTGTTTGTTTGTTTGTTTGTTTGTTTGTTTGTTTGTTTGTTTGTTTGTTTGTTTGTTTGTTTTACATATAAGCAGAGTACAGTGTTAACGTTCAGACTATTTATGTTTCAAGTGGCTGACAATAGTAAATATTCTTAATAATAGGAATTAATCTGACACATTTTTGAACTGTGCAGAACTGTAGCTGCTTTACTGGGCTTACTACCCTACTGTATTTCAATACTGCTCATTATGGTGGTATGGTGGTAATTGAAGAGACAATTTTTTTTCTGAGGTGGTACTTGGTAAAAAAGTTTGAGGACCACTGTTCTAGAGAATAATCTATATCAAATCCACCTGAATACAATTAACATATAGATTTTTATTTAATAAAAGAAACCGCGGTAAAACCTGCACAAACACACACAACTCTTCATTACATTCATGAAGGCTCTATAGGAAAAAAACTCAAGGCTCATTTGAAATGGAACAATAACCTTGACACAGAAAGATAAAGGATGAAGGGAGAATTATGCACCATGTGGTTGTTTGTGATGCCCAGCTGAGAACATTAAAACACTAAAATTCATTATAATACACCAAAACACCTTCAGATATTTCATAAGATGCACTGATGCAAATCCAGTCACAAGAAATGTGCTTTGTTCAATCTTTTTTTAATGATGATGATGCTTACAGAAAATGAACAACATTCATTCAATTATTTTCTTGTCGACTTAGTCCCTTTATTAATCCAGGGTCGCCACAGCGGAATGAACCGCCAACTTATCCAGCAAGTTTTTACGCAGCGGATGCCCTTCCAGCCGCAACCCATCTCTGGGAAACATCCACACACACACACACTAAGGACAGTTTAGCCTACCCAGTTCACCTGTACCACATGTCTTTGGACTGTGGGGGAAACCGTAGCACCCGGAGGAAACCAACGGGAACGTAGGGAGAACATGCAAACTCCACACAGAAACGCTAACTGAGCCGAGGCTCGAACCAGCGACCCAGCAACCTTCTTGCTGTGAGGCAACAGCACAACCTACTGCGCCACTGCTTCGCCCTAATGAACAACACGAAGATGAAAAAATTATAATTCATTTCAAACAGATCATCTCAATGTTGTCAGCAGCATTAAATTAGCTTAAAAGGTTTAAAGAATAATACAAAATCTCTCTTGTATAGGCATTAGCAGTGTACCACAAGAGGACAGACTTAATGAAGAAAGCAATGGGCCCAGATGAACCCTAGATAGGACAACAGAGAGGTTTCTAATTACATTAGCAGTATCTCTCTCTGTCTCTCTCTCTCTCTTTATAGGAGTGTGTGTGTGTGTGTGTGTGTGTGTGTGTCTATTTGTGTGCCGAAGTGAGCGACCAAAAGAAAGCGAGCAAGAGAGATCCAGTTGCATTATAGGTTGACAACAGCCCTTGTCTGTTCACCTGTGGGACACTTGTGACCTTCATACTAGAGTCAGGTCACAACATCAATGGAGGCACACAAATCCTCACCATGGACCTGATGGGGAGAAAAACTGCAACATTGAATAAAGCAGAAATCACCTGGCTGTGCTGGACTCTTCAATGACACAGAGAGAAGCTCCATGCTGGCAGGACACAGAGGGATCTGAAGGAGCCAGAGCAGGTCAGTGAGATGAATAATGTAGAAAAACTGACCTAGGAACACAGACTGCACAGTGCTGATGAATGCTAGCGATCGATCTTCTGTGTAGAAAACACCTGCTAAGAGATTATAAAACACAACACAGTGCAACGAGCATCTTAAAAATAGATACTGCTCACAAGTTTGTGTATTTTATTTATCATTATGTATTAATAATAACCAAATGTTATAAATACATGTATATGTTATAAATAGGTTTTAGCCCCCTTTGAATTTTTTCCCAAATGATTCAGGAAATTTTCACGGTATGTCTGATAATAATTTTTCTTCTGGAGGAAGTCTTATTTGTTTTATTTTGACTAAAATAAAAGCAGTTTTTAATTTTTTAAACCATTTTAAGGTCAATATTATCTGCCCCTTTAAGCTATTTTTGTTTTGATAGTCTACAGAACAAACCATCGTTATACAATAACTTGCCTAATTACTCTAACCTGCCTAGTTAACCTAATTAGCCTACTTATGCCTTCAAATGTCACTTTAATCTGGATGTTTAAGTGTCTTGAAAAATATCTAGTAAAATATTATTTACTGTCATCATAACAAATATAAAATAAATCAGTTATTAGAAATGAGTTATTAAAACATAATGTAATGTAAAATATTATGTTTAGAAATGGATGAAAAAAATATTATTTTTGTTAAACAGAAATTGGGGAAAAATAATCATGGGGCTAATAATTCTGACTTCAACTGTATATATATTACACACACACACAAACAAACAAACACACACACACTGACACTCACTACATAACAAAATTCTTGTCACCTATTCAAGTTTTAGGAAATAACAAATAATAATTTGACTTCTAGTTGATCATTTGATATCAGAAGTGGCTTATATGAAAGGCAAAGGCCTCTAGATTACGCTTATTTTACCAAAATAAAATATGATCATGCCTTTAGTTTTAATTATTTTATTAGTACAGTAAGGTCTGACTTTGCTTAGACAAAAGTCTTGTCACTTAACAGAAATAATGTACAGTATAGAATATAAAGTAATGGTGCAGTGGGAAAAAAAAAATTATATTGTGTATGACTCTTATGAGCATGGAGGACTGCATCCATACATCTCTGCAATGACTCAAATAACTTATTAATAAAGTCATCCGGAACGGCACAGAAAGCATTCTTGCAGGACTCCCAGAGTCCAAGATTCTTTGGATTCATCTTCAAAGCCTTCTTCATCTTATCCCAGACATGCTCAATAATGTTCAAGTCTGGTGACTGGGCTGGCCAATGCTGGAGCATCTTGAACTCCTTTGCTTTCTGGATCTTTGATGTGGAGACTGAAGTATGAGAATGAGTGCTATTCTGCTGAAGAATTTGCCCTCTCCTGTGGTTTGTAATGTAATGGGCAGCACAAATGTCTTGATACCTCAGGCTGTTGATGTTGCCATCCACTTTGCAGACCTCTCACACGCCCCTATACAGAATGTAACCCAAACCATGATTTTGTCTTCACCAAACTTGACTGATTTCTCAGAGAACCTTGAGTATATTTGGGTTCAAATGGGACTTCTGCAGTATTCGTGATGATCCGGATGCAGTTCAACAGATGATTCATCTGAAAAATCTACCTTCTGCCACTTTTCCAAATGGTCAATTAGAAGTCAAGTAATTATTTGTTGGTCCAACAACTGGGATCCATGACCAAGCTTTTGTCAGGTAGTATATTTGTACCCATATATAATATATTTATATACACTAATGTGCTTTTTTAAAGTTATTATTTTTGAGTCATTCTTCTTCTTTTATAAATGTCTTTAGCTGCATATAATATACAGTTATAATAGATTTAATCATTTTAAATAATAATAATATATACAAAATTACAGAGATAGAGAAAAAGACCTCCTGTGAAATTTGCATTATTTTTCAAATATGTCCAAAGTGATTTCTACTGAATTAAGTCTTCTTTTAGTAAATGTTGGAAAAACAGAATTTTTATACATATTTTAATAAATCCAAAAACTAAGGTCAATATTATTTGTCCCAATTGGCTATAGAACCATGTTGACTATAAGGTGATTTGCCTAATTAACCAAACTTGCCTGAGGTAAATATTTACAATATTCAAACACTTCTCATTGGAGCTTGTCACATGATCCATTTGACACCTCTCACATATAAACAAACCAACTAAACTCGCACTGCTGTTTGGTAAAAAAAAATCCATGTGGTTAAACAAAAAAGTATCATATAGAACTTTTATTGAGCACATTTTCATATCATAATATAAAGTATATATTTATTCACCCAGCCTTATTTTACAACTTATATTTATGGTTTAATATATAGTGTTCAGTACACACTGTTCAGAATATTTCTTGTATGTCAATATAAAATGTCAGTAAAAAAAAAAAAAAAAAAAAAACGCATTCCTAGGAAAGTCATCCATCTGTTGTGAGAGATGAAGGCTCTTACAGTACATACCCTTCTGTAATGAAAGAAGAAACCAAACTAGCCACGAAGCAAGAAGTGGATGGCCCAGATGCACAACAACAAGAGAACAAGCACATCAGAGTCAGTTTGAGAGACAGACCCCTGACTGCAGCTCAGCTGGCAGCCTTAATGAAAGCAAGTCCAGCTTTATCTGCGTTACAGACATGAAGACTTTCAGATGCTTGCCTTTTTACAGAATATAAAACATCTGACTCTGGCAAACAAAATGACGAGGGAAGAATGAGCAAAAGTACAAACAACTGGTGGTAAACGAACTGCAAATAGTATTATGGAAGGTCAAGCTGTTCTAGATACTGTTTAATCAAAAAAATGTGTTCTATAAAGCAGAAAATATGCATCGGTTTACACGCGGTTAAACACTTTGGCTTTTAATTATTATCCGTTTGATAGAGTGCACAGACAAAGAATTGTCACATGCATACTAGAAAGACAAATTTTGTTCAGTATCTTCACTTCACTTACAGAACTATGAGCGAGAATAATGCATTTATACTTGTTAGAGTAGTAGAGTTTTTTTTTATATGCTCACACATGCTCTCATCATTGTCTATATCTTTTATTTATGTTTTTGTTTTTACAAAGCAAAACAACATCTTTTTTAGCATTTCACAATGTAGCCACAATGCAGTAACATTTTTTAAACATTTCAAAAAGTGTTTACTTGAGTTTAAGTAACAATGCAAACTGTTTACTACTGGCTTATTACCTATATTTTAAGATATTAACTCTTTATTAACACTTATAATGTATGATCTTTTTTTACATCCCTAATATCTAAACTACCACATCACTAACTATTAATAAGAAGCTAATTAGTTTATTGAGCTAAAAGTCTTAATGACTTGTTTATAGTGTGGATTGCACATTAAAATAAAGTGTGACCATTTTTAAATACTTTAAAATAATGTAACCAAAATAAAATGTCTTTAAAATGTAAACAATTAAATAACATGTTTGTCTATCACCAAAATATGATCAGACCAAACTGCCACTTTTTGTAATAATTTTGTATTCAGGTGCTAAAACAATGTAATCTGCATGTTGGAAATAAACCAAAAAAAATAAAAACAGTACCAAAATGGTTTATTGAATGTGTTTATTTTCAACATAGGCTCATTCTGAAAATGTACCCCTGTAGACATTTCTGGAGATCGTGAATTATGTAGGCAGAAGTACATTCGGCTGCATTTTGTTTTTAAAATGAATGCTATGGGACGGTATGATGGCGTTCCTTTTCACGCTTACCAGCTGACCATTTACCTCTATATGGACGGCTTTACCGCTGTTACCAGTTTGTTCAGTTACAGTAGCTTGCCATGTACATTGGTGGACTTAAGATGCAGAGAGTACTTGACCACGATGGGTTTGAGTCTGACAGAATCCAAAAAAATAAGATAAGCAAAAGTAATAAAATAAAGTAAATAACAGGGTGAAAATGTAGTAAAATCTGAAAATGTGGTTCAGGGAAGGGGTGTGCATCAGTCAGTCATTCAGTCAAACAGTCTGTCGACAGCGTCCTTGGTGGATTTACGCGATGACAGCAGGTGCAAATGGCACTCACGAGTGAAATTCCACAAAATCTGTGGAAATTTTTGCGCATATTTTGGACAAAATCTACAGATTTATGCGGAATGATTTTTGCAGTGTAGTAAAAAAAAAAAACTTAAAACCTGAAATAAAAAAACAATTACTTTTTATTTCAGGCTTACAATGCACATCTAAATATATCTAAATAGAAGTCTCACATAATATATCTACTAAAATACAGAAAATGTTACTTTACAAATGGTAATTTAAATAAATCACATAAACACTCACAAATTACTTAATAATATTGCTGAAATTAATATAAAACCTGCATAAATATATATTTTACACACTTACATAGGTTAATATACTGATTTATTGATGAAATAAAATAATCTGCAAATTTCTGCACAACCACATACAATATTTATTGTGGGCCTAAATATAAGTGTAAAAAAGCCAAAAATGTAGGTAAGCATGCCCTAGCAGGTAAAAATTATGCAACAATAGAGATAAACAACTTTTTTTTTCAAACTTTTGAGCAGTAGTCTGTATACAACCTGAACAATGTTTTGCCACTACAACTTAAGAAACTGTTCTAAAACCAACAGTGCCTAACATATAAGTCAATATAAATAAAGCGGGAACTGTGTTACTGTCTCTGGGCATTTGCTGTTGAAGTATCACTTACTTACTTTTAGAAGTAAAATGTTGCTGGCTGTTTCAGGCAAAGCCGAAATAGCAGTTAACTCTTCACCTTGTTTGACTGAAGAAAATCTGTTGTAAATATTTCTGGCAGTTCTCCCACCATTCTCCTTGAGAGCAGAATTTGGCAGTCCAGGATGATGCAACAGATCTTGAGAGACATGTTTGTAGACCCAGAGCTTCTGGCAGAACTGAATGAGGAGCAGAAGCAGATTCTTTTCTACAAAATACGTCAGGAGCAAGTGCGACGATGGACAGCGTGTGAGGGTAGTTGGGAAAATCCTCTGGTCAAGGAGAGAGATGGTGAGTCCAGCAAGGCAATCTTTCCTTGGTCTACTTATATTCTTTTACTGTTGCTGTAGGTATCATACACCCCTAATAGCAACCATTTAGTCATTTTACCAAAAAAAGATATGTATTGTTGCTTATTTCATTGCTTATTATCATAAATTATACCATATAATATTATTTATTTATTTCCTCAATTGTCAGTTGGCCAGATGGTGATTAATCTCCTTTAAATTTTTCAAATATGGGTGTTCAGGACCAGTGAGTTTTTATAAGCTTATGAACAGCTGTTCTTCACTGAAACTAAGAAGAGATTTGAACCTACAAACAGCATTTGATCATTCGCAACTTAATAAGGGACGACTTGGGATTTATTTGACCATTTAATGATTACGGTTGTTTATGCTGGGACAAATACACATCTGATATTTTTACTCACATCATCTGACACATATCAGAATTTGTTTAAACCACTTCCAAATGTATTTTTTAAATATCAGATACTGTGCATACAATCTGATATCTGGACATCTGACTTGCATCTAAACATAAATCCAATTCTAGTGGAATTCCAAGCCGCAGTAAGGGTGATAATCTGTTCACTTATTAGCTATTAAAACACAGCAAGTGCATAAAAATCCTTTCATGTACCTCCTTATTTTATCCAAATAATACAAAGTCCTAATCATAATGTTGCTTCAACATCAATAAGACTACAATGCTGGGTCAAATATGGACAAACCCAATCTTTTGGTTACTTTTTTTTTTACATCATTTTCAAAACTTCACACTTAGCTGATGATTTATAATAAGCTTGTTTGGCATGCTGTCCCGGGAGAGAGCCCTGAGCAGGGCAAGAGAGGAGATTAAGCTCAGTTAGATCTCAAAAACTCCCCCGCTGAAGTTTCTAAGGTAAACTACTTTGAGAAGGAGAAAAACTGATGCTGGGAGCTAGACTATGGTGCACAAGGTACAGTTGCCTCGAACCGGGCCAAAGCACGCTTGTCCCCCTCCCGTCTCCCCCGATGGCCCGCACTCACACCACAAACGGGCCTGGGCACGCTTACGTCATCGATGCTGCACTGTTCAGTGAGAAGCGCTGTCACTCAGCACAATGGAGATTTCTCTAGTTATATCGTTTCAGTCGTTTGATATGCAGTGGCATACAGTCAAATATTTCGCCAAACAGTCCTTAGGGATGCAGTGACACGCAGTCAGATATTTCGCCGAACAGATCCGCCACTTTTGGCGCTCATAAACAATCATAAAGTCGTTGTGCTGCAGGAATGAGGAGGTCTGCTGAAGGTGCGTAGCTGTAGTGCAGTGAGAGTTTTGCGTCTTTAATAATCCACGGCAGTTTGCTTTCACTAAACAGTAAAAATGATTAATAAATCCATATGAAACAGTCCCCTAAAAGTCACGTCTCGCTTGCAGAGGCCAACTGAACCGCGCTCAGGCCCACCTCTTCCAACTGGGCCAGGGCCTGCCAAGTGAACCGTGCCTGAGCCCGATTCAGCGCACTCACATTTCTCAAACGATCCGGGAATCGGGCCTGGGCACGATTCGGATAGCATAGTGTGAGTAGGCCCTCAGTTTACATATGTCGCATTTCTTTGGACGGTGAGAAGAAACTGGGGAACCCGAGAGAAATCCGTATGGACACGGGGAGAACTTGTAAACCTTGCACAGA
The DNA here is from genome assembly GCF_052040795.2 of Danio rerio. Taxonomy (NCBI): domain Eukaryota; kingdom Metazoa; phylum Chordata; class Actinopteri; order Cypriniformes; family Danionidae; genus Danio; species Danio rerio. The sequence goes on from NC_141033.1 coordinate 24,013,939, forward strand.
AATGCCAGCCAGCCCGGCAAGGACCAGAGCTGGCGATGTTCCTGCCGTAGGGGAACAATGTCAACCACTGGGCTGCCATGCTGCCCAATTTAGGTGAAAAGGGAGGAGACGGGGAGCTAAGGGGCTGTTCTTCCAGACAAAGATAGTTGTAGAATGAAGACTGTGGTTATTTATAGTGACTTATTAAAAAATATGATTGGAGGATCTTGATAAGCCAATGCGGGACCGGCTGTGGTCAATCATAAGCATGTGATCCCAAAAAAATTGTTTATAAATTAACTTCATTTAAATTTCAGACATTTCTGTGTGGAGTTTGCATGTTCTCCCTGTGTTTGTATGGGTTTCTTCTGGGTGCTCCGGTTTCCCCCACAGTCCAAAGACATGCGATATAGGTGAACTGAATATATTAAATTGGCCTTAGTATAGGTTGCAGCTAGAAAAAGACATCTGCTGCGTAAAACATATGCTGGAATAGTTGGTGGTTCATTCCGCAGTATATAGTAGACTAATTTAAGCATTTATTCACAAATGAAATAAATAAAATTTTGCGTTTACTTTATTTGATATTTATGTAAAGTTACTTAATCCAGTTTGGTTTTTACATCTGCCTTTATGTCTGTCTCCAGAAAGCAGGAAGAGTGTCCAGTGGCTGCAGGGCAGAGATGGTGAGGTGTGGGTCTGGGTAATGGGGGACGCTCCTGGAGACAAACCATACGAGCTGATTGTCAAAGAGCTGATGGAGGAAAGAGCCAGGCGACAGGCTCAACTAGAAGCCCAGGAGCTCTGGTAAGGACTGGGACCAACTCCATGATCTTTATCTGCATCTCATTTTATTTACAAATATATATATATATATATATATATATATATATATATATATATATATATATATATATATATATATATATATATATATATATATATATATATATTAACGTAGAACAGGTAATCTTTTGTTGTAAAGATTTGACAATTGGGAATCAAACTTTGGGCATAAGCATGGAAGCATAAGGTTTATTTTGTCAGTCATGTTGGATAATACGCCTAAGAAAATAAATGCACAATGTTAAAGTTCCTACAATCTGTAAACATTCCACATATTTGGTCTTTTTTTCTAGGCGTAGGAAAGAGGAAGAAATAAAGCAAAAGTTCAGACATGCCATCACAAAGGAAAAAGCGCGCCTAGTTGCAGGCAAGTGGAAGGAAGAAGCAGAGGACAGGAAGGCAGCCAAGCAGGAAGAGGAACGAATACAAGAGAAGCTAAAGGTGATTGATCAACAAACTTCTAACTGTGCTGCAAAATGAGAATCTATTAATTGGCTTTAGTCAGACAAAAATTACTGCCAGCATTTCATACAGATCCAAACCATCTGCTATAGAGTGTCAGGGGATTAACTAGGAAGTGGAAGTCACAAAAGAAACAATCCAATCAATTACTCGTAGGAGACCTGCAATGATGTCCACCTTTGGGGCCTAACGTTCGTTTGAAGGGTGTTGTTTTCCTTCAAACTCTCTGTAAATTATTTAGGTAAGTGTGCGGAGCGGTAGCTGTATGTGAAGGGGGACTCGCTGTACTCCTATTCTCAGCACCTTCCTTTGAACGACAGAGAACAATGAGGAAAACAGCCAGGCAATCAATACTCAATCTGAAACCAACAGGAGGGCAACTTGCTGCATCAACGACAAAAACTAGGGCTGGGTGCTTTTCTAGTTTCCCAAAATCTCTGTGTATGTGCTTTTGTTCATCATGTTAGTTTTATCTGCTTCCCACTCGGAGGCTAAATGAAACTGAAAATGTTTTACACAGAGCTCGGGCTGTATTTGGTTGATGTTGTGAAAAGTGGATTTTATGTTTTGGAGCAAAAGAGTTAGTGACAACACTCTGTTTAAATAGTTGGGTTGAAGATACCATAACATATGACCCAACTAGGTCATTATAGCACCTTCCCAATTATGGGTTATTTAATCCAATGCGTTGGGGGTATATATTTAACCCAATGCTTTGGGTTATTTTGATGAAATGTTATTTTTTCATTCTGGTATTACTATTGCTACTATTAGTAGTCCTACAGTTAATTTTATTATTATGGCTGTGTAATTAAATAACATACAGTTTTTAAAAATATTGAAAATGCTTAATTTTCATTACATTCACACTTTTGTTGAATTTAAGAATCACAAACAATGAAGAAACTGAACAAAGAGCAGACAGTTATAAACTGTTCAAGCAGAAAACCATGTGTAGATTTAGCAGAATACGGAGCTCTGTGTGCTGTAGAGACTGTCCAGCAGCTGCAGCGGGCTTCACTCAGTGTCCACAATGTACAATACATTTTAACCACATCCAAATGCTTCTAAAAGATGGTCTTAGATAGTGAAACAGATATAAAAACACAACACGGAGAGGTAATTTAATTTAAAAAAATAATAACAATATTGTTGCGTTAGAGCTTAAACAAACTTTATAACGCAAAAACAACATCACGCACGCATGTTAATACAGCTGTTTTGTGTCAGTTAAATCAGTTGACTGTTGAAATTCACATTTTTAACCCAACTGATTGAGTTATTAAAAATAAATAACCAAATAAAGGTTAAAAATAACCCAACAAAGCACCAAATATTTAACTTAACTTTTTGAGGTCTTAATAAACAACCTAATAAAGGTTAAAAATAGCCCAGCAAAGCACCAAATATTTTTAACCAAACCATTAGGTTAAATAAATAACAAAAATTTTTAGAGTGCAGAGTCCTCTAAAATTGATTAAAAATACGTTATGTTACAAGCTATTCGAAATTTACTATTCAGAAATATTTTTAAAGGGTTCTTTTCAAGCATCATGCATGATATTTCCACACTATCTCACAGCTAGTGGCTAATTCTTATAAACTCTTATGATCTCATTCATACACTTCATGCACACATACACTTTGCAGTTACACTTAACAATAACAGTACATGAATAATGATATATTAAAATCAAACTAAACATTACTTTATTAAGAATTAATGATGAGGTAAGGCGTGCACTAATCATGAACTAATTTTAACTATACAACATGGTTCACAAGAGTTCATGTGTAAATAACGGTTACCTTAATAGTCTGTTCATGTTGATGTTGCCAGAACACTTTTCCATTGTTATTCGGTGTAAACGCACTGGTTGAACATGCAGAAAGAGTTCAGGAGTAGTTAATAATGGGTCAATTATGTTGTGTCCCTTCAAGTAATGTCATGATATAATTATACAATAACATATCAGGAGTTCATGGTGGTTAAATAATCATAGACTAATGTGGTAAGTAATATATTAATTAACAAGCAATCATGTACTAATAAGTAATTAAGGTAGCCTAAGTACCTAAGGTAGTCACACATGAACTCTTGTGAATCATGTTGTAGTGAAAATTAGTTCATGATTAGCACATGCGTTAACTCATCATTAGTTCATAATAAAGTAATACCTAGTTTACATATTAATACATCATTAATCATGTACTGTTATTGTAAAGTGTTTCCCAATTCACTTATCCCCCTAATGACTGTTGGGTTTAGGGGTGGGGTTTGGTCCAAAGCCACTTATTAAAAATTTTACATTTTCATATGAACTTGTACGGATTCCTACGAATTAGCCACTAAACTGACAAAATGTCAAATAGTTGTTTCCTCGTGAGATCAGGCTGGATATTTTACAACCAGAATTGATCTTGTCTTTCTCCATAAATATTTCTGATATGATACTGTAAAAAAAATTAGATCTGCATTACCTGTTTAATTTCATTTGTTCAGAATTTGAGCTCAGGTTTATTCACCTTAGTCTCCATGAACTAGCAGGCGCAGCCATCTAAATCTTTTTGGTCAAGACTTCTGGTATCATTCACATCCATTCATTTTCAGACGTTGAAATCAGCTTGTTATTCTGCTTAATGTTGCAAACTGATATTTTCTTATTATACTGTATTTGTTCTTTTTTGTCTGTATAGTCATGTAAACACTTGTTTGTAGAGCAAGTATTTTGACAGTTTTTTTTTTTTTTTGGTGTTTATTATTCCTAGTCATTTCTCCCAAGCAGCTGAATCAGAAATTTGAAAACAATCGCAAAAACCAGCACACTTCCACATTTTAGAATAAGGTCAATGTGTTTTCTAAAATACAAAACTGACAGACAGCTGAAACAAATGTTATCTTCATCTTGAGTTTATTGCACATTTTACGTTTTAAAACGACACAAAATTGTGCTTTTCTACTTTTATTTTTTTAGTGTAGTTAAAATTCAAATAGTTAATGGTGTGTTAAAGGAGTAGTTCACCCAAAAATTAAACAATTCTGCCATCATCAAACCAGTTTGAGTTTTTTTTTTTTTTTTTTTACTAAAAAATGTCAGGGGGAAAAACCTTTAAAAAAGACTTTGACTTGCATTATATGTTTGGTTTCTACAGTGGATGACAATGACTGCTTTTTTACATTCTTCAGAATATCTTGTTTTGTGTTTAACAGAAGAAAGAAATTTGTAAAAGTTAAAGTTAAATGAAAATTTTACCAAAAAACATCTTTAATATTAATCCTCTCTATTTAAAAAATTTAATAAATGTTGAAACTGGAGCGACACAGTGGCTTAGTGGTTATTGCTGTACACTCTCAGAAATAAACGTATGTGAGATGTCAGTGGGGTGGTACCTTTTAAAAAGGTACAAATTTGTATCTAAAAAGTCCATATTAATACCTCAAGGATACATATTAGTACCTTAAAAGTACAAAAGTGTCCCTCTTCAATTTTTAAGGTACAAATTTATACTTTTGAGGTACCGATATGGACCCTTTAGGTACAAATGTGTAACTTTTGAAAAGGTACCACTCCAGTGACAGCTCACGCACCTTTATTTCTGAGAGTGTAGTCTCACAGCAAGAAGGTCGCTGGTTCAAGCCTCGGCTGGGTCAGTAGGCATTTCTGTGTCGAGTTTGCATGTTCCCCTTTGTTCAAATGGGTTTCCTCTGGGTGCTCCGGTTTCCCTTACAATACAAAGACATGCGGTATAGGTGAAATTGAATAAGCTAAATTGTCCGTTGTGTATGTGTGTGAATGCGAGTGTATGGATGTTTCCCAGTACTGGGTTGCAGCTGGAAGGGAATCCACTGTGTAAAACATATGCTGGAGAAGTTGGCAGTTCATTCTGCTGTGGCAATCCCTGATTAATAAGGGGACTAAGCTGAAGGTAAACGAATGAATGAATGAATGAATGAATGAATGAATGAATGAATGAATGAATGAATGAATGAATGAATGAATGGTGCATTAAAGGGGTAGTTCAACCAAAAATAAACAATTCAGCAATCATTTATTCATTCTCCATTTGTTGCAAACCAGTCTAAGTTTCTGTCTTACTAAAGAATGTTAGTTGTAAAACAGACTTTGACTTCCATAATATGTTTAGTTTCTACTGTGGATGACAATGACAAAAAGAATATCTTGTTTTGTGTTTTAACAAAAGTAAGAAATTCATTGAATGAAAATTGTATTTAAAAATCTGTTAATATGTTAACGCCCTGTAATTAAAAATGTATTAACTGCTGAAATGCTGAAACTAACATTAACTAAAATTAATAATTGCTGCTGAAGCATTTTATCCATTGTTCATTTTTAACTAAAATAATCAACTAATAATAAAATCTTCAAGCAGCATTCATTTTTTAAAAGCATTTCATTGTGTTTTCACATCTGCATTATGTATTTTAATTTTGCCTCTGGCCTAAAAACTAGGCGCATAGTAATTCAACAAGCTGAAAAGCATGTCATCTTAGTAAGAACGAGAATTGGTTTGGTTCTAAGAAAGTGAAGGGGGAAAGTCAATTAAACTTAAAGAGGAGATTAGATCCTTCAGGCATCTTCAGCACTACAAAATAGTTATTCAGAAGTTGCATTGATGGCATTATCTTTTCAAAAAGGAAGAAACTGAAAATGGCAAAATGTAGGAGGAGTCAGGGCAGACTGTTTTCCAATACTCACACTGCAGATTCCCAAAGAGGCCTAGATGGTTACCCATGATCTGCAGCCTGGTAATGAGACCTTCTAAAGAAACTTGTCAAATATTAAAGAGCTCATTTATCACGGCCCACATATCACCCCTCATGCTGGAAAGTGCCGAGTCATTCAAATTTGAAGTGTTTTCTTACAATACTCCTTTAAAAAAGATTTTGCCTCGACAAGCTAGAAAGAGCTACAAGAAAAGAAAAGTGGAATCTCTCAAAAGTTACCTAGCAGTTAGATACATACACTTCAGTTATACTAACAGCTTTAATATCTAAAAACGATGTAAGGAAGCTCAAAGAAAAACTCTCTGCCAGTACTTTAGATAAACTGAACAATGTTTTCTGTTACAACTGTAATGACCACAACTGCACTCGTGTTTTTTAGACAATAGTGGTCTAGACAAGGAGTGTCTGTTTTCAGATAACGCCTCAATGGTAATTACCTTATGCCAATAATTACACAGCTTAAGTATCTCAAACAACCATGCCGCCACATGTTAGTGTCCTCGAGGATTAATTATTCAACCAATGATTTCCATTTCAACACAGCTAATGAGCCACTGGTGCTAATTCATTAGTGCTGGAAGAGTTAGAACAACAGACTGGGGCTAAGTAAAGACTGAGGTGCATATGATTTGACACACACACATACGCAAAAAAAAAAAAAAAATTTCTGTTTCTTTCACGCAGAAACAAGAGGAAGAGGAGAGGCAGAGGGAAGAGGAGGAGATACGTCGTGCAGAGGAAAAAAGAGCGAAGGAACTATATATGTCCCTTGAGCAAGAACAAAAAAAAAGTGAACAACGTGACAAAGCGTGGGAGGAACATTGTGAGTGAAGATGTTTTTGTTCTTCATCTACATGTTCATCTGTCAAATCTCTTCTGCTGTTTATTATTATGCATGTCTCTTCATTTCAACAAAATTTGAATTTATTTTCCTTTTCGAGCTTCAGTCTGTTGTGTAAATGTGAAAATGTAAAAAAATATATATACTTACTTATTTTATTTAATCCAGATATACTTTAGGTGAACTTGAAAAATGTACTGGTGTGACATATTCGTTGGGAAAATCGGGCAAAAAGTTCATTTGCAGTTTCAACAAGACTGCCAACACAAACTTTCTGGAATAACTTGTGCTGGCTGGTAAACAACTTAGAAACTGACATACCCAATGACACATGGGAAGAAGCCATCCAGTTAATGAAACCTCATCTTGTGCATGACTGATTCAAACAAAGGTTTTGTTTGTTATTCTTTATAAAGACAAAATGTCAAAACCATGCATGTCCATATATTGTTAAAATCATGTTACTGTTGCAGTGCTTCTGAAGAATATTTCGGTCACAAACACCTTTGTCCAATAAAAATAGATATATTAAGCATATAGCAGGCCCAATGCCAGCCTAGTGAAAAGGGTTTTTTTTTCTTCACAAAAAGTAGACCTTTTTGCAGTTATTCACCTCATTTTCTATTTAACTTATGATGTTTAAATACTGCATTTTACTGACATTTAAAGCACTGTTTTTAGCTGGATTAGCTTGTCAGGCGGTCATCATAGTCTCACTGTTTAATATTTCAAAAACATTTCTTTAAGATTTAGAATAAATAAATATTAAAACTTATTTATATGTATTATTTGTAAAATACAAATTTATCACATATATCATTAGGGGAAAAAATGGATCTGTTAAGGCTTTAAATTAAAAACTGCTTATTAAGGCATGGTAAATTGTCATTTATTAGGCAAATAACAAACAGGCCAGCACATTCAACATTCATTCCTGTTAGAATTTGTCCACTTAAATAATAAAAAAAACAAACATAATAATAATAATGTAGAGCCTCCTGATTTTTCTAGCTTCTCTTTGTAAAAAGTACATTTCAAAATTCATAGATAAGAGCAATAGCCTAGTATTAAAATTAAATTTTATAACCTTCAAAATAAATTTTTGGTGCTTCAAAGCTTTTTTTTTCCTTTCAAAAAAATTTTTTGGAAAAAAAAGTCACTTGTAAAATGTTTTCGCTATTTAACTACAGCACAGTTGGTAATTAGTGAAAGATGACCGCTTATGTCAGTTTCTTTTAAGTCTTACAGACTTTTTCGATGGGTTATTCTCACAATTTATGATGGCATAGAAGTCAAAATAGGACAAATGAGCTCATAAATGGGACAAATTCTGGATCTTTGTCAGTGAGGAATGGGTCTTTCGAATTATTTGAACCCCCTCTGGCTACGGGCCTGATCTAGTATGGAACTCCATGCCAAACTCCACCTACTCCTCCATGCACGGGTGGATGGACTGAGCAGGGAGAGCAGTAGCAAATCAACCCCCCATCGGCTAACAGAACCCAAAATCAAGCATAAACAATTATGATTAATTATGAGTCAATGTAAAAGCTCAGAAATGAGTAGGGGATGGTGTGTGATTTAAATTAACTGCTGTTAGATGCCAGAATCTGATTGGTACTCAATATGAACAGCTGATTGTCATGATGACAAGTTCTGCCTGAACTAATGCAATGCTTGATTTTAAAGTCAATATGAAACATAAGTTGAGATTGGCCATACAGTAGTTTCCACATTCTGATGTAAATTCAATTGAAATAGTTAGCTGATTGTCCAGTAAATTGAAAATTTGGGGTGGTGCAGATTTTGTCCTTTGGGAGCTGTTGGAAGGTGGTTGTTGCTAATGGAGAAAGATTGATAAATGGACAAAAGCAGGGCAGAAATGTACAGATTTTTAAATTACGCTTAAATTACAATTTTTTTTTACTTAAAAATGAACAATACCCTAAAAACCCCATAATGGCATTGATTTATTGTCAAGAAAGGTTATGTTCTGAAGGCTAAAATTTAAAAACGGGCTTTGGTATTTGCAATTTTAATATCTATATTAAAGGGTATTCCATTTCAGACCAAATCACCTATTCTTCATGATGGCTTAATGACCTTGTAAAAACAGAAGAAATTAACTCTTATCTTAGGGCAGGGGTGTCCAAACTCCTGCATATTTTAGTTCCAACCCCAATTAAACACACCTGAAACAGCTAATCAAGCTCTTTCTAGGTATACTTCAAACTTCCAGGCAGGTGTGTTGGAGGAAGTTGGAGCTAAACTATGCAGGACACCAGCCCTCAGGGCCGAGTTTGGACACACCTGTCTCAGGGTATTCAATACAAAACTGCAGATCATTTTTGTTGTTGTTTCTCTCTGATGTTATTTATGATATGCATTTTTGCTGTTAAGCGGAAAGCATGCAGCATACAATATATTTATATTTCATTTAATTGCCATCTGCAGTATCATAAGCCTTATGAGAACGTTTGGTAATACTACGCTCCTCCAAAGGTATTTAGAACTTTTTTCTCAAGTTAAAAACAGCAGTTTTATTTGCTGTTAGAATATTGGGGCCATAACATGAGAAGTGCTAATGATACAAAATTTAAAACAGTGCTCAGAAGCAAAGGAATCAACTACCTTGTTCCAAAAAAAAACCTCAGATATACAGTACAAGCTGGATTTTCCAACAAAGAAAGTTTTTTTTTCTAATCCCATTATTTCTCTTATCATTTCCTGCATTCAATCATCTTTCTTCTTTCTCTTTAGTGTGCCGCTGCAAAGCAGCAGATGAGGAGATGACAAGAAAAGCTTGCTGGGCAAGAGATGAGTATAAGCGTCAGTCACTACGAGCCATTGAGAAAGGTCATGTAGCTGGTCTGAGTGGCCACTTCCAGAAACAATCCCAACGTAGACACAGTGCTTTCATCGAACCATCTGCTAGTCCAGTCTCCAGCAATGAAGTCAGACCCAAACCCGGTCTTCAACGTGCAGAACCCCCGTTATACAGACGAAGGCAAAGTCGCAGGCACAGTACAACAACAACGACACAACCACTAATGGACAGGTAACCATTCTGTACAGCAATAACAGCATATGACACTAGGAGTTTATTACATCTCAGGGCGTTTAAATGCTTAATTTGTTTTAAGATATGCAAGACCTAAAGTAGATCTCGACCACATTAGAGATATACAAATCTTTTCAATTAAATCTTTTTAACTTCATTTTGATGAAAAGGTTTTATTTTGCTTAGATTAAGGGAATGAGTTATATATAATATAAATCCCCAGAGTAACCTATTTTGTGTGGGGGATAAAATTATAATTAAACCAGATATAGCTAAAATGTCAATGTAAACAAAGCTATGAATTAATATTAACCTCTGTATAAACAGATGGCGTTTAATAAAGTGTATTCAGAAAAATTGCTGTAAGAGCTGAGTGATAAGATACACTGCTTAAATGTTCATTAAAAACAATACTTAGCGGTCTACATGTGTTTGTTACCTTACAATACAAACATCCAGCAAATGTAACAAAATGTAAAATGAACAAAAGGTGCAATTAAACACATACCTCTGACTGGCTATATAGCTATGGCTGCGGGAGTCGTTGGATCGTGATAATAGAAAACAAACTTGTGGAGCTGAATTTGACTGCTAGTTCTCCATTTTTCAAAATAAGAGTCCCCCATACATTGTATGTTTAATATAAACTTAAATAATGGAGGAATATTATCCTTGTTATAACCTCAAAAAGCAGCCTGGGGCATGCATATCAATGATCCCATGTGCATATCAGCTGATCCTCTGATGATGCAGCTAGAACATGACAAAGTACGTGCAAATCTTCCATGCATCAGTCTGTATCTGTTTAAAAACAGTCTGTTTTCTGATTGGCCTGTTTTCCACCAGGGTTTTACACTCAAAGATTTTCCATGAGAACAAGCAAACAATGATGTTTGAGGCTCACATTATGGCCATTGCCATGTACTGATGTAACATTTTTAGACTATGCTTAGGTGTTCATATATATTCTATTCATATTATGGTTTTATGGTAACTGTTTCAGTATGGTTACGTATATTATATGTTTCGTAAGAAAACAGGACACAATCAAATAAAAAATAAAGAAAATAATATCTTCAAGCAAAAGCACAAATGAATACAATATTGCAAAAATACTACAAATGTTTTACAGGTATTGAACAGTACTTTTCACTTTTAAGACAATACACAGATTCATCACATTGAGAAAGTCATAGACATGGGCGTTGCTAGGCCTATTTTAGGGGAGCTGTAGGCCCCTATATTTCTACTCAGCCCCCCTAAAACGTTTGTGATTAGCTCATAAACTGTACACAAAATTTTTGCCTCAGTCCCCTTTCAATTTAATATGTAAACAGCAGCAGAATTCGGGTCCTCCCCGTCTTTTGTTTTTAATTTGATTAGTAAACCACAGCAGTGGACAGCGAGAAAAGGAGGTGTGTGTTTATTGATAAATTGTTATAATATCTGCTTATATGCAGTTCTTTGATTTAGATAACCTTATCACCTGTATCCCAATGTCACGGAGGAGCAGTCGGGTTTTCTCTTCGTTCATTTCATCAGCACAGCAGTTTCCTCCAGCGAAAAATGTAACTCCTATTGAACATTTTGCTATTTTCATTTCAAAATAAACAAAAAAAAACAAAAAAAAAAAATTATTATTATATTAAATATATAGTGCAGTGTTTTTACTGAATAAATCTAATAATAGGTAATAATAGGTTCTAAGGCATAACCGATAAAATACCTGTCTAGCATGTTAACATAATTATTTGACATAAATTGAGTTTTACCCGTCAGAAACAAGATTTCATTTACACATCATAAAATTCATAAAATTCTTCTTCAGATGAGGGCCCTTTTCACATTTCCAGTGCATGCTTCTTTTAATGTTTAAATAACAAAAGCTGAAATGAGTTAAACACGTATAGGGGGGTACTGTGTGGGCTTCTGCTCGCGCACTGTCAAAAGCAGGGTATGATGCTGTAAATGACTGGACATTCTGCACTCTGCAGACTGAGGTTATAAACATGTTTTGTTTTAACACAGGCCCATTAGGAATATGTGTCAAGGGCTACATTTTTGGGAATGTGCAAGGGGCTAAGTTAAGCAGCATTTTGTGTGCAAAATGAACACGACAGGGTGGTATGATCCAGCTGACAACTTCGGTTTCTTTTTATGCTACCACTGACCAGTTATCTCCATATGGACAGCTTTTCTGACATGACCAGTTTTCTTGGTAGCTTGCCTCATATTACATTGGACTTGGGATTTAGAGCAGACCAGGGTTTGAGTCTGGAGAACATTCTGTTCCAGAAACCATGTAAAACAAAAATAAACAAAAAAATGAAATGCGGCCACGACAGCTTTTCTCTTTTGGTTTGCTTTTGAAACAGCTATCGGTTGGGTTTAGGGAAGGGGATGGTGGGTTGATAGCAACCTGAGAAGGGTGTTGAAATTTGCAGAAATTTACACAGCAGCTTCTGGTGGATTTTTGAGAAGGACGTGCAAATTGCAAGTATGACAAAACATGCCCAAGTGACACATTTGAGATTGTCAAAAATGTACACTGTGGCCTCTGGTGTATTTGTGACAACAAAAACTGCAAACAGACGTAGCCCCAGGCACATAATTTGCAGTTCCCAAAAATGTAGCCCTGAGCATTTATCTCCAATGAGGGTTGGTTTTGTCCCCTGCTTCGGGTTTGTGTACATGGTGGTTTGTTCAGCTCTCACTGCTGTGCTTGAGCATTTGGATGGGTAAAAAAGAACATATTCAAACATGAACATAGTCATTACAGAGAGTAATTACAGAAATGGGAAAAATGCTATTTTAAATCAAAACCAAAAGTGCACAATTTACAAATGCGCAATAAACCGTGGATGTTATACCAAAAGGTTCAATATTGTGGCATCCCTACAATATGTTAACAAAAGGCTTGATACTTTTGACCAGGTTGAGAGACCTTATTTAAAATGGCTGTGCACTCTATTAAGAAATACGCAGTTCTGTAAGCACTTTTCTTTCCCAATAGCCCTGCATGGTTGCAAACACCACGACCTGGTTCCAGAGAGCTGGTTATACTCTGGTTCAATGAGGAGCAGAAACCAAAACAAGCAGGATATGAAAGAAATGGCAAGGCTATCGCCCCATGGTTCCACGGTATGTTTTCTGAATGACCTGGTGTCTTTGATCATCCGATATGATACATTAAAATCCATTACCACCTCTTAAATTGTGTGCAATGAATAGTTTGCCAAACAAAGTCAACATTAATTTCAGAATTATTCTGGTAAATTCTGTCCTGTAAGAAGGAGGAAAACATGAATAGTTTTAGTACTCTGGCATATGCTAGCTCCTCTAAAGCAGATAACTCTGCTCTGCCCTTTTACCCTCCTCTACACACTGTCACCCTGATCCACAAGGAGAGGGAAATGGAGTGTGTAGAAAATGCAGCCCTGTTTTGAAACAAGAAACTGGCCAATTGACAGATGGAAAGCAGCGGTGTGTGTGTCTGCATCTACTTGTGCCCGGACAGAGAGTAGAGAGAAATTGAGGGGAGTGCTCAATAATTCAGATGCTTTGCTAGGCTAATTACTGGCGTGAGTCCTGAAGCTTTGTCATGTTAGAATGGGTTACAGTGTGTGAGTCCTGGTTAAATGACAAGAGAGCAGATTATTAGGCTTGCGAGTGTCGGAAATTCCAGTGGAATGTTGGCCATGTGATTCTGAATAGATAAGAGCCCACACACTTATTCATAGCCTTACTGACACATATACACAAGCCTGGTGTAGGTTTACATCAACACTGCTGGTACAGATACATGGAAAAAACATACTATACCGCTTTCGACCTGGCACCTGATGGCTCTATTACAGAGATAACAAGATTAAAATGGAAACAACGCTGAAACCACTCTTTAAAAGTCATTACCCTGTATAAAAATAATAATAAGGTAAACTATATTGATTTTGTTTAACCTTTTAAGCCCCAAAGTGTTTTTTTACATGCATTTTTTATTTCTCTTTGCTATTTGGGCTTATTGGAACCTAATTAGAATAAAACCTAAGTATACTATATGAGGTATGTATGATGTACTTTTAAAAAAAATTATGTCCAAATAAATGGAATTGTGGTCTGAATTTGCATAAAACCCTTTTTCATTACGGTTTTTGAATGCATTAATAACACATACATATTTTTTGAACATGTTTTGACTATCAGAGAGTAAAACAACATTTTTTGCCCATTTTGGACAGTTAAAAATAGTGTTTGGGACATTTCATATGCTGCAAAACAGTTGACACTGTATATCTGTAACAAAACAAAAAACATTCAACGTATTTTCAATAGCCACTTAAGAGCTTAAATGTGCTGTCCACACATGTGGCCACCAAGTCCTAGGAGGTTAAAGCATCTAAATTGTTTAAGATCATTAGTTTAAAATCTAAAATCTTGACAAATGCATTCATAACCACGAAATTATTTTACTAAACTTTAATACTTAAAGTAATATCATCCTTTCCAAAAAATATTTGGGCCTCAAAAATAGAATAATAACAAGCAAAACGTTTTTTTTTTTTTTTTTTTTTGAAGTTTAACATATTTTATTTGATACAGTTTCTTCTCAATATTTTAAAGTAAAATCTGTAAAAATCTGTTTAAATTTGAAAAAGAATTGTAAAAGTATCAACTATTTCACTTTCACTATCACTATTCAGGAGCCATGTGCCACCTGCTGTCAGGTAAAAGCTGAGGATCTCTCTCTCTCTCTCTCTCTTGGTTGTTGCCTTGGTGATGACAGATTGAGACCCACTGCCTAATGTTTTCATATGTACATGACTGACAACAAGATGTAAAGAGAAAGGTAATAGTAAAAGTAACGCAAAAATGCCTGCAATTAAAGTCGAATCCCGGACATTTTATTAGGTTTAGAAATCCTGACCCAACAAATTTTTTAGTCCCAACATGAAGACATGTCTATGAAAAAAGAGGATGTATGGTCACCATATTATAGTTCACATGTTTTCCCAGTCCTGAGTTGCGGCTTTTAATCTGATAAAATATAGTATCTACAAGTGTTATATGTATACATTTTTAACTTGATTGCAGAGAATGCCCAATAAAATCTCATTCATTGTATCAAACTTATAAAACACTTCTAGATACCATATTTTATCAGATTAAAGGCCGCAACCAAGTACTGGGGAAACATGTGAAGTTTAATTCTAACCCTTTCAATAATAGATTAAATGTGAATGTATTTTAAATGCATTAGATTACAACATCATAAATGTGTAGACAAATCTATTTAAACATATGAAATAAACATTTTAATAGCAATTAAATTATATATTTTTATTATTATAATAAATGCAGTATATAATAGAGAATATAATAATAGAGACAAAATTACATCAACATTTTTTATGGGTTTCAAAGTTAAATTATAATGCATTTTAATGGCAAGTCATCAAGTGTCCATCCTAATGTATACAAAGTCATCTTGAAATTACCTGATTGTGAAGTATTTAGTAAAAAGTATTTATATATTCATAAAAAGTATAAAGTTAAGTAATTATACATTTTCATAACATGTACAGTGGGGGAAATAAGTATTGAACACGTCATCATTTTTCTCAGAAAAAATATTTCCAGAGCTGCTGTTGACTTTCAGTTGTCCACGGATGTTGGTAACAACCAAAGAAATCCATATATGCAAACAAAACAAAACTAATTAGTTTACAATTAATTTTATGTGTGACAAAATGAAATGACACAGGGAAAAAGTATTGAACACATGAAGAAAGAGATGCGCAGGAAAGCTGTGAAAGCCCAGCCAGCAGCTGAAATCTCTCAGTAGAAGTTCAGCAACCCTTTGCCCTTCATCAGTATCAATGTATATTAGCTGCTTCAGTCCAACATCTACATTATCAGGATGATGAAGATGAAACCAGAGTGAACATTTCAGCAAGACAATGACAGTCAAGGAAACTCTCAAATGCTTTCAGAGAAAAAAATCAAGCAATGGTCCGGCCTATCACCTGACTTGAATTCAATAGATAATACAAAATAAAATAAAAACCATAAAGATTTTTACACTCTGTGAAAAACTCACACCTAAGCAATTCATGTGAATTTATTCTCCATATGAGAGTCATCTTTAAGCTGTCGTCACCAAAAAAGCATTTTACATAAAGTATTAAATATGTTTCAGTAATTTGCTATCTTCTAATGTTATTCCATTGTTGTTACACATAACTCTTTTTTTCTGATTATTTTATTGTTTTGTTTTATTTTTATGCTTGTATTATTTGGCTTTTTATCTTCAATTCCAAGTCAACAGCTCCTTTAGAAATATTATTCCCAGGAAAAAGCATGACGTGTTAAATACTTATTTCCCCCATTGTGATTAAGGGCCTAAATGTATTCAAATTAATCTCTTATTATAAAGTATTAAATATAATATTTTTGCAAAGTATGCTGAAGTGTACAAGGGCAAACAGAGTCTTTGATGTGCCTCAGTCAATATCAACGACGAAAAAAAAACTGTGTAAATGTTTTTGGGAGTTTGTATTAGTGTACACATAATTACCAGTGTAATAAATGGAAACTCTTGACTCCACTGACAGTTTACTGATGTCTCTCCTAAAGGCATCATCTCTCGGGAGGACTCAGAGACCCTGCTTATGAATGCTGCTGTGGGCTCTTTCTTGGTACGGGTCAGTGAAAGGATATGGGGCTACACACTGTCTTATCGTACTGCCAGCGGATTCAAGCATTTCCTTATCGATGCTTCTGGAGACTACTACAGCTTTCTGGGTGTGGACCAAAACCGTCATGCCACCCTTGCTGACCTCATTGACTTCCACAAGGTAAGTGAGCAGAAAAGGTTTCAAGGAACAGTTCTTCCAAACATGAACTCACCATTAAGAATATGATAGTCGTCCAAAATTGTTCATACCCCTGGCAGTTTCTGATTTAAAGTTTTGTGTAAATGTAAATAAAAGAAATATATTTTATATATAAATATATTTCAGTAATTCTTATTAAAGTTCAGTTATTCTTAGTAAAAAAACATTAGTGTGCCATTTGGGACAACACTACATACATATACTATCATGTTAAGTGTGTAAGTGCATAAGTACACAGTGCATGAGTGCATAGTGTATATTGTGGCATTTGGGACGCAGCTGTAGTGTCGTCCCAAATGGCACACTTATGTTTTTTTACTTACCGGAAATTCAAACCGTTTCCCTGATGACGTTAGACCGCCGCCAAATCAGTGAAATAAATGACCAAATTATCAAATAATACCTGCCGTGAGTATTGCTGCATTCACCATCGAGAGGCGCTATAATCACTCTCGTAGGAGAATTTTGCTTTCACCATCCAAAATAAATAAAGTTATCCAACATGTGCGCCCGATAGCTCCGTCCCTTCCGCTACGTAGGCAAACCTGCGGTCGTGGAGTGTGTGAAGTGTCCATCATTCCACACTTCATTTTACCAGCTGAATGAGTGCATCATCCGGGTAATTAAAGTGCACTTATTATTTTTAGTATTATTTTATTATTAGTTTTCAGTGTAAACACACTACTTACACTATTTATACTACAAAATGGCGTAGAATAGTGCATAAGTATGCGATTTGGGATGCAGCTCATGAATACTGTTTTTACAAGTGACTGTCTGGTTAACACAGGAAGATATAAGAGGGTAGTATTCCCATGAACTGCAGTGTCCTCTTTGCTTCAATGAATCTGCATTATTCTGGCAAATAATACCTTTCATGCAGTAAATCACATAAATTACACTTTAGGTGTATTAAACAATATTGTTTAATGTACAGTTGTTTGAAACTGCTGTTTAAAAAAAAGATTATCAAAGTCCTTGTTAAGATTATCAAGTTGTTTAAATGTACATGTTTTATTGTGTATTATATGACGTATTGTCTATTATGAGATTGTTGTTACTCTGTATTGTGGCTCCACACTGCTGAACAGGATCCACTAATTTGAGCTAAATTTAATTCAATTTTACTCAATTCATACTTGTGGAATTTAATTAATATTATTGCTTGTAATCTGTTGCCTCAATTTTATTGTGGTAATGTAATGTAAAAACAGATGTGGATCTGGAGTCTTCTTTATTAGTATAGCTGATTAACCATGTGGATAAATGATAACACCCTTCTGAGCCTACTAGTAGGTGCAGAAGGCCCCTACTGGCCCATATTTATCAGCTAATAACCACTAATAAACTAATAACGCTCATTCAATCAAGTGATAACATTGGAAGCAGGTTGTTACAATGCTATTAACACACAACCATGGTTAACTTGAAACCTTCAAATTGCGGAAAATAAACAGTAATTCTGACAGAACCGTGTCTTCTAAAGAAAATTATAGGTGTGTGTATGATGAGAACATTTTGATCAATGCTCTTATGAACTTGTTTATTAACTGGACCCACTCAAAATTTTTGGATAAGTTAAAAAAAAAAAAACTTTCAATAAAACATCCAATATTTCTTTTATCTATATAATTTTTTGGCTGCAGTATTCCATCAGCAGTTCAGTCTGAAACATTTAGAAATCTCAGCCAGCTACAGCTATTCTTCATTGAGCACGGAGAAAAAATAATGGTAAGAAGTTCATATTTATGTCCAAAAAATAAAACAAACTTGCAAAAGCTCTCTGTCCAGGGAAAGCCTGCCATGGGAAAAGTTGTGTTTTGAACAAGACTCTCAATGACTAAATATGCATTTTCCCATAATATATACCATTTGTAAAAGAACAATTCAATTAAACTGTGTAATTGTTTAGTGCTTTTTACTTTGTTTAGTTTTCTGCGTAAATATTTAGTGCCTTTAGCTTCAGACATAAGTTTTCCAAATTCTCCAAATAATGTTTTCACTGAGGAGAAACCCCAATGCCTAGATTCATCACGGTGTGCAGGATTAAAGTTGGGTCAGTCTTAAAGCCTCTGGATGTCTAAAATTATGATCTTTGAGAAATGGATTAGAAGTCACGGATGATTCCCGAGTCAAGCACTGTAATGTAATCTGCGCTAAAGCATCTTTCAACTGAGAGCTTGCCTTGGCGTCTCCACAAACCTCGTATCCCTTCAGCATACCCTGTGTAACCATGGATACGTATTTCACTGTCTGGAACGCTGTCAAAGTTGGAGTCACAAGCTGTGAAATCTCTGACATTAGTTACATGCAAATGCAGGCGACGTTGTACAACTGTCAACAAGCGTTCCCGCTTCACGCCTCTGCAATATGGTAAAAATAAATAAAAAACTGCTGTAGAGGACCTGTCTACATACATATATCAAAATTACAACGAGTTTAGCTCAGATGGAAAAACATGCTTAATTCAATGACAATCAACGGCTGCGTAAAAAAGCAACTCAGATTTATCTTGAAACAGCAGCAGCGCTGAAAACAAGGCTGCCCTTACTATTCCAGGCCATATTTAACTCGTTATTTGAATATGTAAAACAGACTGAATGACACATGCACACACACACACACAAATACATCTACACAAATTGATTCTTCAGTGGATCTTGTGGAATGGTAAGGTGCTATACGTCACAGTTATCTTAGCCCAGAAAGTTTTTGGGGTAAGCAACTATAGTTGCCAAAGTTCATAGTTGCTTGGTGAGGTACTTTTCTACTTGTTATCCATGTTTAATTGCTCTATGTGTATGTTTGCATGGACACTAATAATCAGATGTTAATACGATTGAGAGTTTACCATGTAAACAGCTATTTTTGGATTACCTTAATCTGACTAAAGTAATAATCTAATTAAACAGAAATCAGATTGTGGAGTTTGCCGGTTGCATTATTGAAGTGCATTACAGACATGTAAACACCGCATTCAAACTATTGTCATCATGATTTTTACTAGATTTTGCGACGGGATATTCTATAAACACACGGCTAATTGAGTCGGGCTATATTCGATATCACATTTCATTAAAACAACACAATTCCAGCAGTTCATACTCGCATCCAGTATCTCGTTTGGCATGAATGAAATGTTCCTGAATGAAAGTAAAACTGCAGTTAAAGTCGACAAATTAAGAATGAAACACCCAAATGATGTTAATCAAATTATGAGCTATAACATGTAAAATGGGATCATGAAAGGAACAAAAGGTTACTCATATAAACACCTTAATCATATTATTGTCTTATTCAGATTAAGGCAAATATTTCAATTACTGATGCCCATGTAAATAAAGTCAATGACATTCATTTTAAGGCTTTCAAATTCTTACGCCAGCATGCCAACTGGAAGCAAACCTTCCCAAATAAAGACAATGTTACTTTTGTCACAATATTATAACTATATTATATCTATCATCAGGGTCTCTAAAAACTTCCAAACAAAACAAAACTTGCAAGAGGGTGGAGAGTGATGGGTTCCAGCTGGAAAGGCATCCGCTTCGTAAAACATATGCTGGATAAGTTGGCAGTTCAGTCTGCTGTGGTGACCCCAGAATAATAAAGGGACTAAGCCGAAAAGAAAATGAATGAATGATTTGTAAAATGTCCAAGCTGCAACTATATGGTGAGCAAATATCTTGTAATAACATCATTTGTGGGGAATTAGTGAATACAATGTTGATAAGTTAATAAATCAAGGTTATTGGTCTTGTTTAAAAAAAAAAATCTGCTTTCATAATATACCGCCTAAAAACGTAACCCTTTAAATATTATCTTTACTTTAAAGTAGAACATATAATGCGCTATAGGTGAATTGAGTAAAATAAACTGTTCGTAGTGTATGAATGTGAATGAGAGTGTATGGCTGTTTCCCAGTGATGGGTTGCAACTGGATGGGCATCCGCGGCGTAAAAGATATGCTGAATAAGTTGGTGGTTCATTCCGCTGTGGTGACCCCTAATAAATAAGGGCCGAAAAGAAAACAAATGAAGGAATGTCTAAGACTGTGGTTTAAGTAAACTTAACATAACTTAATTGGCCTAAGGAAATTTGACTCAACATGAGCAAGAAATACTTTTACTACATTAGTAAACAATACTTGATATGAAGTCAAGAAGACTTAATGACCCAACTAGATGTTTCTCAGTATAAGTATGACTTTTTCCTACATCAATAAATAATACTTATTGTGATGAAGTTATGATTACTTAATTAATTTAGGGCAATGAGTTTACATAATTCAATTAATTAAACCTAACAAGTTACTTTTTTAACTAGTACTCAATTATAGTCCACAATTAAATGATAGTTTGTATATATTTGTACTATAAGTGAACTTATAAGTGGACCAGAAGTTTGCGTGTAATAATAAGTTTGTGAAGGACGAAAGAAATCATGACATGCATCCCATACAATTTGTTATTGGCATTTAATCCATCCAAGTGCTTGCTTAAGACTCTAACCTGCAACCTTTGAATCACAAGTCTGTCTAGGTAACATCTAGGCCACGACTGACGAATTCTTATGCACTCTTAGCTAACTGGTAGATTTCTGGTGTTATACTTCAAGAGTGTTTCTTTTTTCACTGGTGATAGTTTAAAGAAGACAACTTGTAGAAGCTAATTTGGAATTATCAGAAGTTAATACTGAGCAAAATTTTACACCCTTGTCTCTGAAATCAACGCAATCTCACGGCAATTCAGAACTTTTTGATTTAGTGGCTAATTCGTACGATCTTATTCATACAATTTAGTATGATTTGCTCATCAACCAATGACGGTTAGGATTAGGGGTGGGGTTGTGTGCCATGCCTCCTTTTTAAAAATCGCACATTTTCATACGACTGAACTTGTACGAATTTGTACGAATTAGCCAATAAACTGACAAAACGTAAAATACTTGAAAATCGTCATAGTATGTATATGTGTGGGAGGATTTGTGTACAAGTTCTTTTACATAAATAGTAGTTTATGATAAATGTAAAGGTGGCGCAGTGGGTAGCACAATCGCCTCACAGCAAGAAGGTCGCTGGTTCGAGCCTTGGCTGAGTTAGTTGGCATTTCTGTGTGAAGTTTGCATGTTTTCCCCGTGTTGGCATGGGTTTCCTCCGGGTGCTCCGGTTTCCCCCACAAGGCCAAAAACATGTGGTACAGGTGAATTATATGCTAAAATTGTCCATAGTGTATATGTGTGCATGAGTCTGTATGGATGTGTCCCAGTGATTGGTTGCAGCTGCTTAAAACATATGCTGGATAAGTTGGCAGAAAAATAAAGGGACTAAGCTGAAAAGAAAATGAATGAATGATATATAATAGGATTCAGATATAAAATAAAAGTTTAAAAAATGACCTTAAAATGTATTGTTTTTGCGGAAGATAGCTTAATTATGAACTAGGGCCTCTCACAACATTGCTTAAAAAGGCATAAAATAGATTCAAAATATCATTGACAAATTGTCATTGTAGTACAACCCCATTCATAAAAAAACATACGAGAGAGGGAGTAAAATGTAAAACCTGTTATTATTCTACACAGCACCATTTGACAACAGTACTGTATGTATTTTAAAAATAGCTGTTGTATGGCGCTTTTAAAATATCTACTATATAGCACTGAAAGTGGTTCCCCTGTGATTTCAAGCCAACACACCGGTTCTAGTGCTACTTATCACCATTTTTCCTTAGAGTAAGCATGCTCTCTTGATTTTAGCCAGTTGTGTATCAGAAAACATCCATTGTAGTTGCTACTGTGAACAGCTGCCTTAATAATGTGGATTCTGATTCTGTCGATTCTCAGGAGGAAATCATCACGACTACAGGGAAAGAGCTGCTGCTTGAGGCCTGCACGCGGACTGGACCCTCAAAAGACTTCGGTGGGCTTCTCCCATGACTCCTCATATGCAGGACTTCAAAGGCTTCAAAGTAACAGGGTGATCGTTGCATTTCAAAGAACGCAGTCCAAAATAAACAAGACTCCATCCTCTGCCTCTGATTCAAAGTGCCTTATGATCAGGCCCCATTGGTTTTATTATTATTATTATTTATTTTTTATTTATTTATTTATTTTAACTTTTTTTAAGGGTAATATGTAGTAAATGAATCAGAGAGTACTAATGCTTGTTAGTAAAATGTTTGTGTTAGAAATTTGTTTAAATTGACCAGATAATTAGGTAAAAGATAAAACGTTTTGTAGGCTGATTTTTTTAATGTTACAATGTAGTCTGCTTATTTATTCATTCATTCATTCATTTATTGTTTCACAAGAAAATTACTTGATTTACAGAGGACACCCAATAAAATATATATATATATATATTGGCAGAAACTATTAAATAAAATATGATCTTGCATAGACACTCTTTTATAGTGACTTCTTGAAAACTCTGTTCCTCTAAGTTTACTGCATTTATTAGGAATGTGTTAACATTGGTTTTAGGTCAGATAACATTTTTACATCTAGACATTTAGAGCTTTTTTTTTCCTTTTTAGAAAATGACAGAATAACAGATGTTTTTATTTATAGTAAAGGAAATCAGGGTTATTCCATCAAATATTGATTTCTCAGTTTTTTAGCATTGTAATGGCAATATATATATATATATATATATATATATATATATATATATATATATATATATATATATATATATATATATATATTAGGGCTGTAACGATACACAATATAAAATCGAAATCGCGACACTCAGATCTACGATCCTGTGTCGCGGTGTGATAAGGGAGAATCGCGACACACCCCGTGATACCTTTCCACTAACGTCACGAGTGCCTGCAAAAGTTGAGCTAATTAACACTTTTTTTCGTTCGACATACGAGCACTGCTCCGTTTAAGCCCTCGCAATATTTAGCCGGGAGAGCTCGCACGGAGCTCTTAGTAAGGGACCGTCTGAATGTGTCAGAAATATCAAAAACAAAACCAACTTAACCCTGCTTGACAACGGACAACGCCAGAAACATTGCCAATGCTGTCAAAGCGGCCGGAATTTCAGCGCATATACGATGATTTGCTCACACTGTTAATGTGGCTGCGCAGAGAGGGATGGACGTTCACCAGATGTCAGGTAACAGCGCAAACTTTTCTGTAACCGTGCTATGCGCTTTCTGTTTGAACCTTTGAGAGTGCTGACTGACAGGTGCGTGAGGTCAGAAAACACGACGAAGCTTTCAGTTAAGATAAACACAGTTTCTATAGCTATACTTTATTTATAGATAAAGGTATATGACTCTGCATATAATCACTCTATCTTGCTGGAGTTTATAGCCGTTTCGTTTTACTTCAGGACGCATTAATGCCGCTCAGAAGGTCTAATCGCTGTTTTAAGTTATCCAGAGCTGTATGAATATACAAATCTTGAATATCACAATAGTATTAAATATTACAATTGTAACAACACAAACAGCAACACTTTTGCACAATCGATACCCAGCTGATTCAGTCGTTTCATAAGAGGACCGCGCCTCTCCTTTTTTCCTTGTCAACATAAAGGCAGTGAGGTGCGCCTCGTTTTCGGCCCCTTGTTTAACTGCAAGGCATACTTAATGTACGGTACGATAACGTATAACCCGTGCTTACAGACACATTTGCCAAAGAAGCAAAATGGAAGAAGAATATTGCTGTTTGATACAGACCTGTTGATACTAAACCAGCGCTTATGTTGACCTGGATCTGCGTAATAAACGAAACAAATAGGCTTTACCTTTTATTTTACAGCTTATAAAGCATGTACGCAGAATAATGCAATATCATATTTAAACAACAAAACTGTTTACAAAAAGTCTACATATGCGCGCGTGTTGTTGTTGTCTTTTCATCACGCAGCGCGCACACTTGAACCGCGAGGGAGAGAGAGGAAACCATAGGCTATATCAGGACATAATCTTTAAAATAATGATTTCTATTAAAAATGTAAAAGGTTTTGTGATTATAATAATAACAGCCGGACAATTAAAAAAATGCATATTTTCCGTGGAGCAGGCAATTTGAGGAAGTCTGCGATTTTTATTTGACGGAAGGAAAAAAAAACATATGATTGGGGAAAAAAAAAGCCTATGCCGGTTATTAAAAAGAATCAGTCAGTATTTTCGTTTTGTAATATAAATTAATTATTTAAGTGAAAATAATCTAGGGCAGTCCTTTTTATTTTATTTATTTTATAGATTATTCTGCTCTTCTGTGCTAAACACTGCAGGTGCGTGAAGATGCTCTGTTGTTCTGTTCCGCTATTAATATGCTAACATATAAAAATAAATCAGTATTTTAAAACACAATATTTAATGTGTCAGACACAAAATAGACACGTCAATTTGTTTAATATAAAATTAATAGTAATCTGACCAGTTAACCGTTAATAAGCGATTAATGAGCAGCGTTTGTCGGTTAGCAAAATTAATGAAATGAGCATCCCTGGTAGCCATTTAATTTACTTTTTCTATGTAAGAGAACTTGATTGAAAAATAATTTTCAACATGCTTGAACCATCTACACAATGGAGTTTAGTTCTGTTTGGTTTTTCAACAGTATTTTGTTACAAAGAAAACAGAAGTGATATAGCTTTGGCTATTTATTTATTTTATATATGGCTATTTATATTGTTAATAATTTGCATAGGTAATATTGTTCTTTGATGTTTAGTTTATAAAGATTTTTCAAATGTTATTTAATAAAAATTTTTTTAAAAATCTTTTTTTTTCCCACCCCACAAAAAAAAAAAAAAAAATCGTGATACGAACCGAATCGTGGTTCAAAAATCGTGATACGAACCGAATCGTGGGTTTGGTGTATCGTTACAGCCCTAATATATATATATATATATATATATATATATATATATATATATATATATATATATATATATATATATATATATATATATATATATATATATATATATATATATATGTGTGTATATATATATATATATATATATATATATATATATATATATATATATATATATATATATATACGATAGAAAACGAGACACATGTTCTAAATTTTTCTCCATAGTCCTGTATATTTTAAGTACTGTGTAGGTAATAAATGTGTTGTTTCATGTTTACATCTGTTGTTGAAAGATAATGGAACAGTATTTTATTCATACTGCAAAACATGCAACATACCCATATTTAAACATTAAAAGAGACTTTATTCGAATTAAATATCGTTTCTGTATAAAATCACTTTTGTAAATGAAATTTGATGTGGGCACAAAAATAAAACTATATAGTTTTAAAAAAATTCTAAATTTTATATAATTAAAAATAAATTGTATTGAAATGTAACAAAATGGGAACAATTTAGTTGGAATCCCATTCAGAAGAATTGTTTTCCAGTTATTGAACAGTTAAAACATTGAAAGACAATCAGAAGTATTCTACTGCTAAGAGTCTGAGCGTTTAAAGTGGCAGATCACAAATTGGCAGTGCACTAAAGATAATCAAAAATAACATTTGACTCTATTTACTCTCCCTCAAGTGGTTCCAAGTGTTTGTGTTCAAAAAAATAAAATAAAAAGTTATTCAGGTTTGAAAAAGTAACATGAGTAAATGATGACAATTTTCGTTTCTGGATCAACTATCCCTTTAAAGAGATATCGCTTCACCCACTACAGTGAAAACTGTTGAACACAAAACAAGATGTTCGGAAAAATGTTGGACTGAGGTTTTTTTTTTCTTCTTGAGACTATCTTCCTTTGTCTTTAACAGAAGAAACCCAAAGAAACTATTTGGACACGTATATAATATTGTTTCGTGAAGCAAACAGGCATTGAATTTAAAATGATTTTAATTAGAAAATTCGGTAACACTTTATAATAACTACTATGAATCATTTACTAAGCATTAGCATTTGTTAAGCATTAACTCTACAATAATAAGCATTAGCAGTTGATAACTGCAGCTACAAATGCTGTATTCTTGACTTTTTTTTCTTGACTTTATAATGTGCTTAAAATTGTATTTTCATATTTTCATGTTTTTTTTTTAAACATAACACATTAACACTACAACAAAAAATGTGAGTTTAGCAATTTATTATTCACTGAAAAATATTAAAATGGGTTTACCACAGCAGCTTGACAAATTCAAAAGATTTAAAGAGATAGTTCCCCAAAACTTCAAATTATCTTGTCATTTACTTAATCCTTACTTTTTCCAAACCAAATTAAGAAGAAAACTGGATACCTGTCACCATTGACATTCATAGTGGGAAAAACACTATGTCTGAGGTTGTGGAGACAAACTGTAAACACTCATATGTTGAATTAGTGAAATTCATACACAACGCGCCTCCACTGGAATAAAGAGCAATTTCCAGCAATTTAAAAGTGAATGCTCATGAACTGACATTTTATTTAAAAAAAATATATATATGTTGTTTTCTAAAATCTATGTAATGCAAGTAGCACAATTACACTGACATTAGTAAATGTAGTCAAATTACATTTATTTACAATGTAATTTGTGACTTACAGCGTTCCCTTAAACGTGTATTTGGTAAAAAAGTTACTGTGGAAAGCGTTACACCCAACTCTGATCGACGTCATTTACTCTGTTGAGTGCAGCTGTCTGTGTGCGCATGTGCAAATCACTATAGCAGAAACATGTACCTTATTCACTGCAAACATATCATGGTATTTGTGTGTTTTAAAAGTAAAAAAAAAAAAAAAAAGACTATACATCACCTTTAATGTCAAATGCAATAAAAGTAGCGACTGCTAATTGTTTTGTTCTTCAGAAAAGGAAGTAGCCTTGTAATAAAGCAGCAGTGTGAACTCAGTGTGAAACAAAGTATCCAAAAGAAAGCACATTTCTGTGACTGGGGAAGGTCCGATTCACCAACAACAGGAAAAGACAGTTTCCTCTGTCCATCCTTCTGTTTTACTGTAGCTTTTTCCATGAGGGGAAACAGATCTTTCTGAAACCTCCACTGAGAGAAATCAGATCTTCTACACCTCTGACCCTGCAAAATATGTGCACAAAAACACAATAGAGAGGACAATGGTCCTTTTTTCCCACTTGTTACCACTCTATCTGCCCTGCCAGAACAGGCCACAGTGGTGCTTTTCATCAGGACTGATTGCCAAGGCTGTTCGATCTAATGCAGAGGTGACCATGAAAACTGCAAAGCTCCAAGATCCTAGTTCTGCTTTATCACCATTGAGAAAGGCAATTGTAATTGGTGTGCTGTAAGTCACTTTGAACAGAAAAAGACAGCAACTAAACACTAGAAGATTTATTTATTTTATAGTTGAAGGAGCTGGAAAACTCAGCGAAAAAGTACTAAGGTTCTGGTGACTGGACTACACCGCAGGTTTTCTTAAGAAGTGGACCTCTCTGACCTGAATGTCAAGCTCAGGTGTCATAAACCACAACAAAGTTTTAATTTGAAAGACTTGTTTTTGTTATGTTGTTAAGGCTGTTTATTTTTTTTTCTTGCCTCCCAGCTGAAGTCAAAAAGGATCAAAGTTGCAGATGATTTTCATAATAAAGCCTAAGAGATTCTGCTTTTAATTAGTCCAGTCATTATCCAACTCATAATGCTTTTTGCTCTTTAATAAATACTTTGTTCCCCCCTCAAAGCTAGCTATATGGAAGCTTTGAATGAAATAAATTTAGTTTAAAGGCAACTGTGATTTAGTTTGTTTAAAGCAATTCTATATTTTAACGCAGTGTAAACTTTTTTCTCAGAATGGCTTCTTACCATTTTAAGATTTAGTACACTTTGATGATCTTTTTTTCAGAATTAAAGTTATTTTAAAAAAAAAAAATTTAAAAATTGCTAGTTTGTACAAATTGATCGGTATTACCATTTCTATTGATTCAGCTAAAATATTAACAATTCTGAGAAATTATGAATTATGAAACAATTGTTTTATAGTTCAGGCTTTAAACTCATAATCATAATGTGATCATGCTTTTTATACAAACTGTAACTAGCAGGACATTTAACAAACAAAAATGTAGTGGTTATAAATCGTTATGAATGTGGGCATTTTCAATCCAAAGGAAAGTAATTTCTGAAGTGGATGACAAGTTTTTATATATTTCTATAAAATGCTTAGTTTTTCCCCTAGGTGAACTATTTAATTCAGAAAGGTTACATTTAGCAGACCATAAATGACAGTAAAAAATAAATAAATAAAAAAACTTAGTAGCAGTGTTCCATTTATTTGGTGTCTTTTTGAAATTTATAATCATTAAAGAATTCCAAATTATTACTCCTGTTTCCAGTTTTCAAAACTAAGATATTACAAACTGCTTCTTGTGGACTAAATCAACTTATGATTGATTTTTATTTTAGTTGATTTGAGCTTATGAACAGAGGTTTAATATTATTTGTATTTTGATTTAATAAAAACCTTGTACATAAAAACATTGCTTTTAATGACAAGTTCTCCCAATACTGTTATGCTAAATAAGATGCTTTAAAAGAAAGTTAACTGTAAAATATATTTATTAAATGTATGTAAATATGAATGGGATCTTGATCCGGCTAGGTCAGTTGGCGTTTCTGTGTGGAGTTTGCATGTTCTCCACGTGTTCACATGGGTTTCCTTCAGATGCCAAAGACATGTGGTACAGGTGAACTGAATACACTAAATTAGCCGTAGTGTATGTGCGTGAATGCAAGCGTGTATGGGTGTTTCCCAGTGGTGGGTTGCTGCTGGAAGGGCATACGTTGTGTAAAACATATGCTGGTTAAGTTCTGCTGTAGCTACCAACATCTAATTTTAAGAATAGCAAGCTAAAAATTATATTAATCAAGCATTATATTTGATTAAAAAATGTAATCAGACTGAAATCTAAAGTTAAACTTTTTTATTATCGAGTATAAAAAAAGAAAATAATTAAAATATTTACAAAGACACAAACACAAACTTGACAACAAATGACATCTATATATGAAAAAAATCCCTTCATGGGAAAAAGGCTCATGCAGCAAAATCAGGGCAAATATACTGCATTTTAGTAAATTCTCTATCATGCTTAAACACTACACCATGGCAGAGACAAACACTCCAAAAAGGGACAAAATAGTGCACTAAATACAAGAACTTCTAATGTGTTTTTTCCTTTTCATTTTTAACATATTCTTTTAGCATTTATAAGAGGTCATTTATTTATACCAAGACAAAACTGTAAACAGGAAAAAAAAAAAGTCTTTGGGCAAAACAAATGTAAGGACAAGAGACATGCATATCATGTTTGGCCTATCAAAATGTAAACACGCATTTTAAATAGTTTGTGCTGTAATGACTGTTAAATGTTTAATTGATAATACAACAAAAAGTCAATATTCTTAGACATGATATGATTGACATCCAAAAAACAAAAGGTTAATTGTGGTTTTGATTCTACACTGTAAAAAATATCTGCTTACAGGCATGTTCCGTGATTCATGTTTGAATTTTTTCCCTATTTATTTATGCTTTTGAATTGCATTATTACCTTGATCTTTTTTCCAACACCGTAAAAAGTTTGAAACAGTGACTTTTATTAACATTTTAAATATAGTTTAAAGTGATATATTGTCTGTGTTGGTACAAAAATTCAAAAATATATTTAAAAAAAAGAAACACATACAAAAACCTTGTAATAAACTGCCTGTAAATTTTCTGTTATATCCCAATACAAATGGATAAGAAATAAAATTCTAAATTCTAAATTACTAAAATAACAGTAAAAAGCACTTTGTTAAACTTTTAAGATCAAAATTCGACAGAGCTGAGATCAAGGTCACATGATGCAATTCACAATTGTAAATAAGTGGAAAACACGCAGAAACTTAATAAACATATATTTTTTCCACAGTGCATCTAGCTAACAAACAGTAAGGACATTTATAAAATCTTTCATGTCAGAGAAAAGGCACAGCCTGATGCTTTTTGCATAGTCACCAAGCAAGAGTAGAAATAGGAGGTAAGTGTTGGCATCTGAAATGCATTGTTGACATTAGAAATAACTAAAATGACTCCTAAATATCTACAAAGTTAATGAGCAAGATTAAGTGCGACATTCAGTTAAACGATCATGAACAGGATGGCCAGAAATAACTTACCAGTTTGAAGAACTGTTTGAAGAACTTGCTTATCTTTTACATTTCTACTTTTAATTTCAGTTCTTGGGTTAAACGTTTCAGGCAA
Organism: Danio rerio; assembly: GCF_052040795.2. NCBI lineage: Eukaryota > Metazoa > Chordata > Actinopteri > Cypriniformes > Danionidae > Danio > Danio rerio. The sequence goes on from NC_141033.1 coordinate 24,044,977, forward strand.
ATTAAAATTCCGCTGTGTTTTACTCTCACACATCTGTTCACCCCAACCCATATGAAGATACTTTAAATCTGGGATGAGACTTGATTGCTTCATGTGGTAAACAGATTAACAATGCTTATATGTGAAAAAGGCTTAAATTAAATCTGTTCATCATATAAAGTGAATGCGTCTCAGGCATGAAAGTAATGGTTGAATAGAATTCCAGTGGGAGGAATAGAGATCTCTCAGATCTGATTAAAATATATATTCTTCTGTGTTGTGAAGATAAACTAATTTCTCAGAGGTCTCAAGTTTTTTCTTTGAGTGAATTAACACTTTTCTGGGGAAGAAAATTACGCAAAAGTCTGCATAAATATGAATAGCTACAAAAATAACCAAGCTCAAATTAAAAAAGAAAAAAAAAAGATTTGCACTTTAATGTAATGCATGTAATCCATGCCCAATGTGTGAGGTCATTTCTTAAGATGTTTATTATTATTTTTGTTTTAATCTAAAAAAAGTACTGAACATGCTTTTGTACTAAATGTAGTAGCCCAAAAAGAGTGCACAAATTATTTTGAAGTGTCATAAAAAGACATTTTAGTACAGCCTGGTTGGCTAGTCTGCTTCCTCTAATGCTAAGATTTAGAATATCATGTCAATTAACATTTTATGGTCCCAACATCTTGCCATTATGTATATAAAGCTTGGTTATTAGTGGTTCCAAAAATAACACTTGTCTTACAAAACAAGTGTGGAAAAAGTATGAAATAAAAAAGTGGGTTAAAGGTAAACTTGAAGAAGAGAGAAGGCACATGTGTGACAATATCCAAATGAACATAGGCAGCTGCGTATTCAATATGGTCTTTACAAAGCTGAAAAAGAAGGTCCAGGGTCTTTTTCTCCACAGATATTCCTAAAAATTACTCCTCCACAAAAGGAGGCATGAAACAGTAAGAGGAGGTCCGCATCTTTTTCCATACATTGCCCTTCGCTTGCTTCCAGTTATGAGAGCTCAGTAATAATTAAACTTCACTTTTTCAATGTCACCAATCAGCGTCCTTGCCAAGAAGATCCCCACCATCTAACAGCAAAACAAGGCAGGACAATAGATTAGAATTAAAATATAAAGACATATAAACTCATGCAGAATGGTAGTTTCACTGCAGCAAGACCTACAATTTCACTCAGATGATTTAATGCATTCCAAATCATTTAGCGCTTTAGAGCCCGTTTTGTCTTTTGAATAAAGCAGTGAAATTTAAATCCCACTGATATGAACTGAACTTCTACTCTGAAAACTGGACTGACACAGTCTCAATGTACTAGAATGTCTATGTTAAACTGCTTTGACTCTACATTGCTTTGAATCTACATTGTAAAAGCACTATAGAAATAAATATGAATTGATTTGAAAAAGAATAAAAAAGGTTGTTTTTGGTAATTTCAGCTGTGTGCATAAAAAATATAGTAGACTCTAGATCTTACAGATAAAAAGGTCTCAACTGAAAGCCATTAAAGCAATATTTAAATACTATGAAAATAAAGCAAAAATTATTAATTCATAGTTAATAGTAGGGATGCACGATGTATCGGCAGCCATATCGTTATTGGCCGACAAATGCTATTTTTAATGTTATTGTTATCGATCCAATATCAAAATCAGGGCAATATCTTTAAGCTGATAGGTTACGTAATTGTATAGAACTGCCTGCCTCGCACATGCGTAGGTCAAACTTGTTCAGACTCGTCCAGTGCAGTATAACAAAGCTTTCCTCACATTGTTTATTCCTTCAAAGTCCAACCTTGCTTTGTGTGGTATTGCTGTGCATTAACAACACAGTAAGTAACTATGTTCCTCATCATTGTAGATGTTTGATAGAGTGTCAGTGTGTATTTTTGGTTTAAATCACCCTTAGGAAAAATATTACATGTGTTAACATAATAGCAGAGATGCACACATGCTAAACAACTCGTTGGGTTGTTTGTAATCTAATATGATTATTTGTTTTTATTAATGCGTTGCTAGCCATGTGTTGTTGATGTAAAATTGTATTAAGTTTGATCAGCATATTCATAAATGATTATAATGAGCGCGTGTGATGGCTATTACCACACACACATAATGACTAGTAAGCCGTCAGAGCCTTAACAGCAGCAGGGCAGAGGTGTGCCAGTCACTAAATCCAGCATAGGGGTTCTCAACCCTCCACCACATTCTGTTTTTGTATTATGCACTGTGTTTTCCAAAGTCATCTGTGCTTAATGCTCAGGTGTTGTATCAAAACCAGACTCTCAAGGACAAATCTGACTCTGCTCAGCCTGCAGTTAAAGTCTCAAACTCGCATCGGTTTATCATAAACCTTCCAAATCACAGCAAGGACAAACATAGAAGCATTGTCTGATTGACAAGAAGCATTTAAATGTGTTCAAAAGAATCAAAAAATGCAAAAACGGAAGGAATTTATGCTGCATCAGCTATCGGCCTCCAGATCTTAAGAGTTATTGGTTATCGATTTTGGTCAAAAGAAATCTATATCGATGCATCGCTAGTTAATAGACTTTGATACTTTTGCCAGTGTTTCAACTTTTTTTTTTAAATTCAAAACCATTTTGGCAACATTTTCTTAAAGTAAATATTTTCCCATTTTAGCAATAGTAATGAATGCTCGGATTAAAAAAAATACTAGCACATCAAAATGAAGGTTTTCTACTTATTTTCTAAAACAAAAACAAAAGTGTCATTATGTAAACACTGAAACCCTCACAACTGACCTCTGTATAACATTTTAAATCGAATGCATGAGGGTAAACCTTTACCATTTGCATAATAGCCTTGCTCTTTTTAAGAGACTTTAAGTTTCTCTATGAAAATACCAGTGCTAAGGGTGACATCTAGCTGTAAAATAGATTTTCAATGCACTATATTGTCATTTTTCTTAACTACATACCTGTAGCAATGATATGACTATGAAGACTCCAGCCACAATGTAGAGATTACGGGGAAGCCAGTCCTCTAAAGCATCGATGCATCCTTTGATATAAATGGAACTGCTCCAATCATTCTGAAAAATCAAAACAGTGTGTAATGTTTCTTTACAAAATAAGGTAAATAAATGTATGCAATTAAAAAAGCATTTTATTTAATCTACACCACAGCAAGTGTTTGCAGTGTATTATAATAAACAGCTTTATTCCCTGTAGAAATTCTCAGCAATTTCCCTACCGCCATGCCAAAAAAAAACAGAAAGATTACAATAGAAGAGAAGAATAGAACAAGAATATACGTGAAACATACAGATATGGCTGCTGCTGCTAGTAATGTATTTTTTATTTAATGCCATGTCAGCTATTTTCATGACAGGAACCTTTCAACAATAAATAAACAATTTTAAAATCAACAAACAAAAGAATACATAAATAAATAAGATTTTTAGTGTTGATGCATGATAAAAATTGTAAAATCTTTTCTGGTTTCACTTTGTTAAAAATGTCCTTAAAAGAGTTCATTTCATAAAAAAGTCTTCTGGAATCAGTAAAAGCAGGACAGTCCAATAAAATGTGCTTTATAGTAAGGGGAGTTTTGCAGCACAAACACTGAGTAGGGTTTTCACCATGGAGCAAAAAACCATGTGTTATTCTTGTATGCCCAATATGACATCTGGTAAAAACTACTTGATCAAATCCATTCTTAAAATGTCTTAAAATTCTGTGTGAGATTTCAGGCTGGATTTCATGTAATTTATTATTTTCTAATGCATCCCATTCCTTTTGACACTTGTGTAAAATGTAAACATTGATAAAAGGTTTCATCTCTGATGAAGGAATTTAGCATTTGTTCACTACTTGCTTCAAAGCATCTTTAGCAGCTGCATCCGCTCGCTCATTTCCTGAAAGCCTGACATGTCCTAGAACCTAGCAAAAATGTGATAAAAATGTGATAACTGATTTTGTAATTGGTAAACTTTAGTTAAAATATTATCAATCAAAGGATGATCATTCTTAGAAGATTCCCTAACTTGAAGGCATGATTTAGAGTCTGTAAAACTGATAGATTTCTTTTGTTGGGCATTTTCTATATACTCCAATGCTAAAAGTAAAGCGCAGGCTTCAGCTGTGAATATGGAGCATTCTTTAGGCAGACTGATGCTGTCGTCCAGTTAAAACTGCTGCTGCAACGCCATTTTCCACATTTGAACCATTTGTAAAAAAACAGCTGAGAATATTGGCTTCTAATATACAAATATTGGCTAATATCTAATATCCAAATATTAGCTTCTAATATCCAAATATTGTTGTCTGAAAACACTGGGAATTTGGGATGAGTTACTCCTTTCTTCAGATGTCCTAAATCCATATTGATTATGGGCTTCTTTAGAGTCCAATGAGGCAGGGCACTGAAGTGTATTTGACTTAATATGTCCAGGTTTATGTTTAAATTTTGTAGATGTTGATTAATGCGCACACCATATGGTCTGATGGTTTTTGGCTTACTTTGATATAACTGTACAACCTGTGGGTTAAAACTGCAGAATAAGCTGGGTTGTTCTTATTTGCTTTTAATTTAACAGCATACTGTAATGAGAGCTTTAGCCGTCTGTTTTGGAGTGAAGGTTCATTGGCTTCAGTGTAAAAACTCTGTAGAGCTGATGTTCTGAATGCTCCCAAAACAAGCTGTAATCCTTGATGGTGTACTGTATTGAGGATCTGTTTATACGAGTTCCTGGCAGAGCCATAAATTATACTCCCATAATCCAAACGGGATCGAATGAGAACTTGATATAGATGCAAAAGTACAATTAAATCTGCTCCCCATTTAGTTTTTGCTTTGCTTTGATTATGTTCATAGCTTTCAAGCACTTGTTTTTTAACAGCTTCATATGAGGGATGAAAGTCATTTTTAAAAAGATGACCTAAAAACTTGATTTCTTTAACAACTTTGATCGGATCTCCGTTGATAAAAGGTTCTGTATCATGATCAAGAGGTCGCTGGATTTAAAAACAGTGTACAAACAGTTTTTGTTCTAGAGAACCTTAAACCATTTTCAAGAGACCACTGGTTAATTCTATGAATACATAATTGTAGCTGCCTTTCAATTGTGCTCATATTTTTCCCTCTGTAGCAGATACAAAGATCACCCACATAAAGGCTGCAGAACATGTTTGGTCCAATGATTTCCACAATGCTACTTATCTTGATGCTGAAGAGTGACAGAGAGTATACTTCCTTGAGGAACTCCAAGTTCTTGTTTGTGAGCATTTGATAGAGTATTTCCCACTTGAACTCTAAAGTTCACTGCTGCTGCTAGAGACCTTGACTTTAATTTCAGAACCTTTTACTACTGTTTTTTCCTCTTTCTGAAGCAAGTTTAACATTTCTAGGAGGACTGAACTAAGGCAAAACATTTTTATCAACAATGGCAAAGCACAGACTAAAATTAGAATTGTTGAAAATGCACTTACCAAAGTGCCTTTTTCTCTAACATCATACCCGCACTGCGTGTTGAGCACCGTAACCTGTAGAGAAACGTTATGCGTGTAAGAAATTTTAAATTACAATAGAAAAATAATCAAATCATATACTAATTCATTCAAATTATTAATTTAATCCTTTTCAGACAAAGCTTTAAGGCATGTTCTGACCAAAAATGATAACTGTAAACAGCATTTGTTTATTAGCATGCAGAGCAGTTGTCTTCTAAATGCTTGAGTTCTTGAAACCCATCTGATTATCTGTAAAGATATTTATTGTACAAACCGTTCAGTCATTCCACTGATATAATTTCCAATTAATTTTGAACAAATAATAAAACTTTATGCTGCATTTCATGCTATAGCTCTCGTTCTTGTTTGAGCAGTCAAAACACAGTCATTTTATCATAAAAACAGCAACAAAAAAATAAGGGAAAATAGGAGGAAAAAAATAGAAGCATGTCATGCTGGTAACATAAAAATTAAATAAGCATTTTTTTTTTATTTACATTGATAGTCAAACCTAAAATGCAATAAGGATTATAAAAAAGCCACAGTTCACTTTAAAATATCCGGACAGGCCAGATGTCAGAATAGTGACCAAAGTGGCAAAAGAAGTTTCTAGGAGAACAATTTCAGTGGCTTGTGGAAGAAATGTCAGTTGACTTCGTTATTCTAAACCTGCACAAAACACACATTAAAATAATTCTTGGTAATGAGCTGGTTGTTCAATGCAATTGCAAAATACATTTTGCAAGCAGAGTCAAACAGGTTTGGGAATGACCTGAGGGTGAACGATTTTTATACAGGCAGGGAGGATAAGGCCACCACTACCAGAGGGAGTCTTCCACGTGCTTAGCTTTCGACATGAAAGCGTAATGGATTCTGTTAAATGTATTTTTATGGCAGTGCAGAATTCTAAAAAAAAAAATATCATTTTTTATTTTGTGATGGGCTGCTGTAAAGAAGAGAGAAACTTACAGCAGGGTCGCTGATGCAGCAGGAAAAGGGCACTCCACATTTCTCTCTGCTGAGGTTATTCTTATTTGAGCAGTTAAAATACACATTCATATTCCAGTCGTTTGGGTGTTTAGCTCCACAGCAATGATTCTGTAAAAAAAAAAAAACATATTAAAATAAAAGCATGTATATTTAGCACAGTCATTGGCAATGATATTTTTAAAAGGAGTATTATGATTTTTTACAATTTGAAACTTGCTTTATAGTGTAATTGTGTTTGTACATAAAAAGGTTATTCTCTATGTCAGTAAACAGTGTCTACGAACTCCCTCAGTTATACAGTCCTAAATTGTTGTTATTTCCAAAAATGAACGTGTGGGAATATCCTGAAATTCTGGTAGAGCTGCATCAGTAGTAAGCTGCTGCCATTTCCAAACAACATGTTTTACAGACCTAGAATACTGATACATATTTACCAGATTTCTTCACTATTTACATTCACAGACACAACCAACACTGTGTTTCATTCAGATTTTGCTAATTTATTATTGATTGATTGATTAATTCATCAAGCATTTGCAAAAAGACATGGACGGTGAGTACTGAAACTTGCTTTTTTTTATAGAAACCATTAAGTTGATTTATATGTGGTAGCTGTCATGTCAAGTTTATAGAAAGCATTCATTTTAGTCAATCGGCATATATTATGAAAATGTCTCTCAGAAATTACCAGCTTCTGGAGAGAGTCGATCAGATTCTGCAGATCAATGTCATCCCTGTAGGCCTTCACATTGGCCAAGAAGAATTCGCTGATCCACTCCCTAACTTGGCCCTGGAACACGAACGCCAAAACTGCAGCAGTCAGTTCCAGGAAGAATATGAATCCAATGACTCCAGAGAACTGAAAGCAAGATAAATAATCAGAAGCAGGAGTGAAATTTGACTGCAAACTGAATTTCTTATGTGTCTTATATATATTTCTTATATATTTCTTATATACATCTTTGATGTCATAAAATTACGCAAAATATCAAACAGAAATGGCATAAATTGACCAGCATGGGTTATTAAATCTGTATAGCGTTGAATGGTTGTACTTACAAACTTAAGGAGGCAGATGTTTTCCCTGAGTGCTCCAACACACCCAGCAAATCCCAAAATAAAAGTGACTGTGCCCACAACAAGCACCCCCCAAACTGGGTCGAAACCATGCAGACGTGTGACTTGAGTCAGATCTGATAAAACACCCTGCAGAGAAATCAAGGAATAAGCAATTTACATTTTTTATTTTTACTGAACAACTAAAACCTATTTAAACTCACTTTATGTACAGTTTAATGTACAATATTGCAGACTTGGGGTAGTACGATTTCTTGAGAGTCTGCAAGGTGTTTTTAATTGTGAAAAGCTTTTAATTGTGATTATTAAGTGAAAAGTTGGGGCAAAGCAGTGGCACAGTAGGTAGTGCTGTCGCCTCACAGCAAGAAGGTCGCTGGTTCAAGCCTTGGCTCAGCTGGCGTTTCTGTGTGGAGTTTGCATGTTCTCCCTGCCTTCGCATAGGTTTCCTCCGGGTGCTCCAGTTTCCCCCATAGCCCAAAGACATGCAGTACAGGTGAATTGGGTAAGCTAAATTGTCTGTAGTGTGTGTGTGTGTGTGTGTGTGTGTATGTCTCCCAGAGAGAGGTTGCGGCTGGAAGGGCATGCGCTGCATAAAAACTTGCTGGATAAGTTGGCGGTTTATTCTGCTGTGGCGACCCCGGAGTAATAAAGGGACTAAGCCGACAAGAAAATGAATGAATGAATGTGAAAGGTTTTTCAGTGTTCCTCAATAAAGGTTTAAAAGAAGAGCTTTTATTTGAACAGAAGTATTCTGTAAAATTTCAAATGACTTTAAAATCTTTGTTGTATAGACTGTTTGCAATGAAAGATACTTAAACAGACAATGCATACACAAGTTGAATGATCCTTACTAAATAAAATAATTTTTTTATTATCTGTGTCCCCAAATTTTTGCATGATGCTGCAAATTAGAGTTATGCCAGTTACGTTGGTGATATCAATTAAAAGTAAAATTTATGAACTTGACAGGATTATATGCCATTGTACATTGCAGAAAAGACAAGACTCACCTTTTCACTCCAAGCCCAAAAGCCAATTGCAATGAAGGCTGATCCAGCTAGCTGAAAAGCAGAAAAGGAAAAGTATACATTAAGAAATGTTGAGACAGTAAAGCAAGTTCAGACAAAAGGAAAACCAGCAATGACGAAGTGCCTGATTATAACATCTGACGCATAAATATGACTAAATGTCTCTGACTCAAATGTAAAACACCAAGCAGCTAGAAGATTTTGGAATAAAGTGTCTTGCACTAACCAAGTATGAATTAAAAACACAATAATATTGTGACACTTCCCAAAAATGGTTTACAGCTGTTTTACAAAAATATTACAATTTAATTTATTCCAGTGATGTCAAAGCTGAACATTTAGATGATATTACTCCAGAAATAACTTTTATATGCTGATTTGTTGAAGTCATGCTGCTTAGTCTTTTGTAACATTTATTTAATAACTACCGTAGTAGGGAGAGCTTAACATACTGCAATTTAAGAAAATATATGCAATCACAAAAAAACACCAGCAAATTACGAAAAGATTTTCACCCGTTTAACAAAACGTGCTGCAAATCCTCACATTTTCCCACAATGCAAACAAATTAGTAAAACGCATTACATTTTCTCACAACGCAAACAATTTATAAAAATGCACTGCATTTTCCCACAACACTTGCAAAAAGAACAGAAGACAACAAAAATATTTCAAGGGGGACCCAAAAACGTGACGGAAACCGCTTGATTCTATGCTCTTTGCTATTGCTCATTGAAGTAGTAGGTGATCTTTAAAAAGTGAGTTTTAAGTGTTCCATATTATTTTAACATCCTGATTTCCTTGTCTTTTGTATTTCATTAGCCAATACAACCATTGAACTAAATAGCTGGGTCTGTCATGTTTTAGGGACCCATTAAAACATTTCCATTGGGTTCTGTGATATTTAAAATTGCGATAAAATCCAGCGCGTTTCTGTAAATTGTTTGTGAAAAAGCAGCTTGTTTTTTTTTTTTTTTTAAATGTGTTTGCATTGAGGATAAGAAAGATCTTTTCTCAATTTGCTGGCTTTTTTTGTAATTGGCTGTGTTTTCTTAAATTGCAGCACATTAATCTCTCTCGGCCACTGTAGTTAACAAAAGGTTAAAAAGACAAAATTGAAACACACCTGACGCATTACAAATGTCATTGGTGGAAGTTTTGATTAAATTAATTTGTGTTTGCTGAGTAAAACAATTACTATTAATAACTCCATAGGGGTGGTTGTGTAAAAAAGAGATACAAGAAAACCTTAAATTTCCATAGTATATTTAAAACTTTTAGTGTTAAACTAAAGACTTCATAAATCATATCACAGTGCATGTAATTATCTTAACACATTGCAAAGATAATGACTTTCATTTCTTAAACCATGTTCACTACTGAAAACAGGAAAATGGGTTAAAAGCGGATATCTCAGAACCCTCTAACTCCTCCCATAGAGGACAACATAAACTACTGCAGTACATGTCAGCGTAAATCTGTTTCCTGTTGATACAAATATGGAAACACAACGTCATTATGCAGACCTTTTCTCTTGATAAAGATGAGTGAGTGATAACTATGGGTGTTAACTTTTGTGAAACAGCCCACCCAGTAAAAAAACACACTCAGAAAGTATGAAACATCTGTGAACAGTGTGAAGTGAAGTGAAACAAATAAACATGAAATGTTAGGCTGGTCTGAGATCATGTTATTGGAGCAAGAGTGGTGGAAAAGGCCAGCAGACAAAGTGTTGGGTGTTATCTTTATGTCAGAACTGGAAGGGAGGCCATTTAAAGATGATCTGCTGTGAAGAGCATAATAATAATTATAATAATAATGTGTGTTTATTGCACTAAAACAAAACATGTATCTTCAACTTACCCAAAATATAATGTTGTAGCTGAACATGAGGTATTTGTAGCAACAGCTGACCTCTGCATTTTCATATCTGTAATAATGCATCTTCTTCTGTAGCACAAAAGGAAAAGACAATTAAAACTGATAACAAAACATGTGAAATTACCTTCATATACTGTAACTGAAAAAGTACACTTAAAGTTGAAATAATGTGGAAGAAAAACCAAGGCTGACCTGATGACGCCAATAAAATTACAACACATAAGCACTTCTTTATTTCACTAATGCTGAATTACAAAATGCTCATACAACACCTCAGCCAAAAGAGGCAGATCTGTCATTAATTTCCTGTCATTATTTCAGTAAAGACTTATACCCATTTCCTTCCCTAAAATGTGCTAAAAAATTTTGAAGCAAAGTGTTGCGGTGTTATAAGTAGGCCCACACGGAAACTGTGTGCGCAGAATTCCACAGATTTCTGCAGATTAATAATAATTCCCATTAATAATTCTGTATATTTACTTGAGTAAATGTGTAAATCTAAAGTTATTTAGTTTTTATTCAGTAATTTATTACTTTTTATTTCATATATTAAGGTTTTAGTTATGATACTCCGCTGGATACTCCCAAAACAATTCAGCAGAAATCTGCAGATTTTTACCAAAATTCTCCACAGAAATAGCAAAAAGTGTCCGCAGATTCCGTCTGGCCCTGGTTATAGGTTACAGACATATTACTATCAGGTACATTAAGCAAATACGCTCATTGATGCAAGACGATGAGGTTGTGTTGAATCCTTACTAATTTACAAGCTAGATTATATTATACATAGATAACCTAAAATCTCTATAACCATATGAGTTAAAAAAACAATAATCAATAAAACACTTAATAAATCATTTCCATATTAACTATCCTGTTGTTAATCTGCAGTATATAGTGGAGAAACCAGGATTTACTGGACTCACTGCTTCAGAGATTTGTAAACATGTCTGATACAAGGATTTAAAAATAGCAGGATTTTCCAAAATTACTAAGCAGCTGGCTAAACATCCCGGTTTAATGTGTTATGTTATGAAATCAGAAACATTCCTGTTTACATCACCTGCCAAACAACGTTAACACCAACAGCTGCAAACAGATCACGGGAAAGTCTCTTATGTTAATCTGGGGCGGAAATTTGCATGTTTGTTTTCTATTTTCACGTCAAACGTGACCAGAAAATATTTTAATGCACCAGAGAGAACTCATAAGGAAATTTTTAATCAGAAATCATTAGACACTCGAGTACATACACAGACAAGATGGCTCTTCCCCCACTTCTTCCTCTATACTAGTTAACTTAGCCAAGTGGCTAGTTGATTAGCAAAGTTGTCAGTTCACTTTTTAAAACCAGCTGCAAAAGCAACTCACATTCATCCAGAACAGTAAGTCTTCACGTTTGACCGATTTTACCAATTGAATGCAGAAATTGCAGTCAGTATTATGATAATATACGTTAATAAATTATGTTTCTGCCATAAACGGCAAAACAATGCTAACCGCTAGGTTAACAATCTCAATACAGCTAGCCAACAAACTTTATCACCTCACGACTAGTCACGACAGTTGTTTGCTAGATATATACACACAAAACACAAATACATATAGTTTTTCATCAATGACTAGTTTAAAACAGCCGTAAGTTAATATATTTAACGTGACGTGGGAGGAGAGCGCGCTTGTACGTGAAACGCGACGCTCGATAACTCGCGTCGTTTTAACGTATTTACAATTTAAAAGCACAAAGCAGAGCGTCGTTTGTACAGTTTTGACAAAACATTTCAGTCCGTGACATGAAATGTAGATTATAACTGCATGAACAATCTAAAAAGGACTCACCTCTTTGTTTATGTCACACAACACCTCCGCCTGGTAGTAATAGTTTGGAAAAAACTAACTACCCAATCCACACACATGAATGCTGGACTTTGTGTGTGAGTGTGAGAAAGACACGCCCGTTGCTTCTCTGCATTAATCATACTGAAGAAAAATGACTCAACTAAACAAAACCACATCTGCTCCACAATGATTTACTAGGGTCTTTCTTCATTTTTATATTTTCTGGTATTTTTACAATACAATTACTTTTTAGGACCACTTGAAAATGTAATAAATACTATCAAATGTAATCAGTTTCACAGGCCTGTAGCCAGACATGTGAAATAGGAGGTTCTTTTGCAAAAATTGGACCTTTTTGCAGTTATTCGCCTCATTTTTTATTTAATTAGTAGGTTTAAATACTGCAGTATAATGGCAGCAATATAAGCTTTTTTTTCTGTTATTTAAATACATTGTTGGATGTTTATCAGAACTGAAAAACTTTTTGATGTACCAAAACATTTCCTTACAAATGTAATAATAATAATAATAGTAATAATAATAAATAAATAAATAAATAAAAATCAATAAAATACAAATTTATAACATGATTGTCAATAAGAAAAAAAAATGGAATCCATTTTTTTCACTAGAAATATTCATTTATTAGGCAAATAACAGTCTGGCCAGCACAATAAACTTTCCTCAGTTAAAATTTGACCATTTGAATGAACAAAAAAATAAACATAATGTATAGCTTCACATTTTTTATAGATTTTTCTCTTGTAAAAAAAAAGTTAAATTAAAAATTAATGGATAGAAATAGCCTGATTAGTATTAAATTAGTGTAAATAATTAGTATTGTATAGGATTAATATTAAAAATTTTCAAAAATTATAAAAAATCTTTTTATTGATCTTTTTTGTTTCACAATTAAGATCCAAGATATAGAATAAGTTATTTGTAAAATGTTTTCAGCAATGCAGTAGGTCAGTAGTGAAAGATGATAACTTTACTTTCTTCAGATTGTATGTTTTCTTGAACAGATATTGGACTCATGAAAAATAATTGTTTGCATTGGCCAAAACTGATAAGCTGAAATCACGACAGCCAACAGAGCATTCCACTTGGTCTTAAAGCCTTCTTCGATTAATTATTTTTACAAATGAGCTCATGTATGCAACAAATTCTAGACCTTTGCCAGTGGGGTTTTCCGAATTAGCAAACCACAAATGTACGGGATTTATTATAATTTAGTGTCAAATATAAATGTTTGTTTTACTCTATAAAGGTCTCATGTCATTCAAATTTTAACAATATGTATTAACATTAATGGGGTTGTAATTTTTTTAATTAACTTTTTTATTTGTATTAATCTTTGTTGGGGTTTTTTGTTCTCCTATATCCTATTTCTAAATTTAAAAGAAGTGTAGGTTATGAAATAAAACATGTTATTTTATTCAAACAAAATAAATCCTAAGAAACTGGGAATTTTCTTTTCTTTTTTACCACATATATATATATACAGTTGAAGTCAGAATTATTAGCCCCGCTGTTTTTTTTTCCCCTGTAGCCGGGGCACTTTTGATCATTTTGGAAGGGCATCTCTATCCAAGACTAAAAAGGGCATGTGCACTGCACAGGTTGAGCCCCATGTGTGCACATGCCTGGGCTAGAATAAAAGTGTTTTTTAAATTTTTAAACATCCTTTTAAGGAACAAAATGATTAGCCCTGTTATGCTATATTTTTTTAGCGATAGTCTACTGAACAAATTATCGTTATACAATAACTTGCCTAATTACTCTAACCTGCCTTAACCTAATTAACCTAGTTAAGCCTTTAAATAGTATTGTATAGTCACTTTAAGCTGTATAGAAGTGTTTTGAAAAATATCTCGTTAAATATTATTTACTGTCATCATAACATAGTTCTGACTTCAAATATATATACAAATAAAATAAAAACTAAATGTATTTGGGTCAATGCTGCCTGCCACATCAGCTGCTGTGCCATAAACAGGAAGAGATATTCTTCCTTCTGTCCCTCCCCACTCTTTCTATCACTCTTTATCTTTTTTCCATATAGCACTCACCTCATAGTTACAATAAACACAGTAACAGTTTGCTTTCATTATGACTCACTGGAGTCTCATCCACGAGAAACAGAACCGCAGGTACTTCCTGCTTTGCTTTTTTTTTTTTTTTGCTTTTTTTCTAGTTTTCTTTTGAAGTGTTGTTCGTATGAAAAATGTTTACAAAAAGCCAAACATCCCAAGAATGGACACATCCTGCTGCAGAAAACAACAGCACTGTGACACAAAATACATACACATAATAACAAACAATGGCAGAAAAAAAAACTGATCAGTATGTTTTCACAATTAAAACAAAAACAATGCAACTTAGACATGACCAGATTACAAAATCTTTAAAATCTTCATAATTCAATTAGAGTTACTTTTTTATGGATTAAACGATTACTTAAAATTCAAATAATGGCAGCAATTTATTAACCAATTTATTCTCTTTAATTCATTATTTTCTTTAATAATTGTCTGTTGTAAAAACTAATTTAGCTTTGACTATATTTACAGTAATAAAAAACAAGTAATCTTTGATTTTGAATGAGTGAATCAAAAAAAAAATCTCTAAATCAATTGCACCATGACACAATTAATTATGCAAGTTATCAATCACTGTAGTTGTTTATCTGTGTCTTCATTACATCCAGTGAATTGAATTCTTTAGTTTGATGGTTGAGGTAAAATATGTAAAACCAGTGAGACTTTTTAGAGTGACTATGTACATTTTTTTAATCAATTTTTATTATTTATTTCATGTAATTTGTCATCTTCCCAGTTATTCTGCACACAAGCTTGTACTTACTTGTCAGAGTTGTTGACCATGTTTTTGGGACATGTCTAAAAAATCTCTGGCCCCCTGCCTATTGCACTGAGACTTTTCTATTCTCAGAAGGACAAGACTGTTTTTATGAAAGGGAGTGGATACATGAAGACCTATGGGAAGAGAATATGCTGTTGGCAGGCATACTAGGTGGAAAAAGAGAGAGGAAACATGTATGAGAAGACATCTTTTGGTTAACCCTAAGGGAACCATAAAAGCTTATTTTGCTCTTAATCCTGTTGTGAAATCATGGCTATTCACTTATATTTTTATTTATTTTGTATTTTTTTTACTTATTTGTATATGGACAATCTAAAAATACAAATACATCAAGTATTTATTGATTATATGGTTTACTCCTGTAGGGCCAAAACCCAGGGTTTTAACTTTCATTCTTTAAACCAACGGCACCTGTTGGTTGATCAAAGTGTTGCAAGCAGAAAAAAGCTTCTGTGATTTATACAGTTTAACTGTTCATCTCCTATACAACTTCTTCTGAAAACAAATGAAAAGCAGATGAAGTCAATCTAGGGTCACTCTCAGAAAAAAAGGTACAAAATTGTACCTTTTAGGGTACAAATGGCCCGTCACTGGGGTGGTACCCTTAAGGGTACAAATTTGTACCTCTATTTAAAGGTACAAAATTATACCTTCTACATTTGTACCCTTTAAGGGACAATTTTGTACCCCCACCGAAGGTACAAAAATGTACCTTTTTATATTATATAGCATTTTCAGGGTACTGACCCAGGCATTTTGATCCATTGGTGACTGCATGCACAAATAAATAAATAAAACATTTCGGTTCGCAGATGTCCATTTTTATTTATTAATGTAGAAAATATTTCATTACAACTCACAACTGAATGTGTCAAGAAATAAAATTACACAGTAAGTATAAAGCAGACATGTAAAACAGTAAAAAGAACAATTTAGATAACAAATAAAAATTGTTCACTCACTGTACAGTATATAATCTACCCTTAATACAAAGACCACAAGAATACTGTTTAAGATTTATAAACACATTACACAGGCTACATCAAGTACTGCACTTTATAAAGTCCAAAGTGTTTGTCTTTAGTCAGAATACTCAGTCATAATAAATAATTTGTCATCAAAATTTTCTCTGTATTTCAGAATGAAGGCAAACTTTCTCTATAAATTGCTTCAACAGTGCAGAAAACCAAAAACATCAGTAGCCTCTTCCTCAACATCAGTAGATTACTCATCATCCTCAAGAGGAGTTGTAATTTGTTGTAACACAATATGTGTTTATGCTTTTGATAAACATGACATGGAAAGCACTCATAACTGGAAAATGTTCTTTGATAGTCATTAGGACCACAAGTTATTTAAAATTTTGCTTTATGCATGAATGAGAGCAGTGTGCTGGATTAACTTGATGATTGTGATTATCCCAAGAGCATGTAGAGAAACAAAAAACAAGGTTGATCACTCTGGTAACTGGAGATCGAGGCTTGTCATCGTCCACCGTTCATTCAAAACATTCCACTGCAGAAACATCAAGGTGTTCTTCTAATAAGATGGATATGTCAAAAATGTATATTCGTCCACATCATTAGCCCGGCCAATCGCAATCCCATCAACTCTGAAGACTGCCGTGACTCGTCTTGTTAACACAGTTGTCCAGTCGGTGGCCTCCTCCTGTACTTGAACTGTTGGATGTGGTGAAGATGATTCACTGTAAATGACAAAGCAATAATTACTTTAATATCAGTCACTCTATCACTGATGAAGAGAAAATCAACATGCATAGAAAGTAAAATAATTAATATTTATTTACTGATTTAAAAAAAAAAAGTATCACAGATTAAAAGACTAATATAAATTTCATTCATTCATTCAATTTCTTTTTGGCTTAGTCCCTTTATTAATCTGGGGTCGCCACAGTGGAATGAACCACCAACTTATCCAGCATGTTTTATGCAGCAGATGCCCTTCTAGCTGCAACCCAGTATTATGAAACATCCAGACACACTAATTCACACACACATTTATACACTACAGACAAATAAGCTTACCAAATTCAGCTATAGCGCATGTCTTTGGACTTGTGGGGAAACCGGAGCACTTAGAGGAAACCTTCACGAACACTGGAAGAATATGCAAACTCCTCACACAAACGCCAACTGACCCA
This sequence comes from Danio rerio, assembly GCF_052040795.2. NCBI lineage: Eukaryota > Metazoa > Chordata > Actinopteri > Cypriniformes > Danionidae > Danio > Danio rerio. Next base: position 24,062,299 of record NC_141033.1, read on the forward strand.
GCCGAGGCTCGAACCAGCGACCTTCTTGCTGTAAGGTGACAGCACTACCCACTGCGTCATCCTAATATAAAGAATATCAAGAATTATAAAATGCATTTATAACAGCATATACTAAACAGAAAACAACATACGCACCTGAGCACAACGAAATGTTGAAGTGTCTCGCTTAACAAGGCTGGCAACATGAGAAGTGCTGCTGTAAAATCAATTCCTGGAACATAAGATGTGGCATACAAACAAATATGAAGGAATCCATCTAAAGCTAGAATTTAATAATATTAATCAAGAGGAGAACGTTTAGAAAGAGTACCTTAGAGTCAGGTCCTTAGAATTCTTCAGTTGATCTCTCATCTTTCGATGAATACCTAGAAAATAATTTTAAACACATGGGTGTACATTTATTGTTGTTTGTAAGTAAAAACCTACAAATTTAAAATAGTATGTAAGCCATTAAAACCATGGTATAGATAATGAGACATACTTACATCTTGTAACTGAGCCATGCTTTCATATGACATGCCTTCATTGGTCTGATGCTGTTAGGCTGCATTATGTTGTTCAATCTTGTCCTGAAATACAATTGGAAACTTCATAAACTTCTGGAAAGCAATAAGATAAAGCAATAACTATTTATTTATTTTGAGATATTAATAAAATAGGTAAAATAGCTCAAGGTAAGTTACCAGTTTCAGAACAAATAAGACAAATTATTACATTAAAGAACAAAGTATAACTTAAAACGTCGATTTATACAACGTGGTATGTTAATAATTCTACATTAACATAAGTATAACGTTAAACAATAGTAAAGCATCAACAATTCTGGACATGAGAGTTTGTGGACACTCCTCAACATTAATGTAACTTAGACACTTAAACGAAGATATGTACAAGCATACACACGCCACGTTTGTAACTAGCCACGTTTACATAACCAGTCGCTTTGCCGGTGACAAAATTGTGATTTTTCTTCACGAAATGGCGGTGTATATAACCGTCTAAAATTACATTTCCTCGGTCAACCGTGGCTAGAAAATGGCCTCAAATTATAAAACATTATCGATAATTACAAATTCCAGTATTAATAACAAAAGGTTTTATATCAAGGTATATGAAGACTTTAGTCGCGCGAGCTCCGGGCCACACCGCACATTACTCACGGCCCGATTCCGGTGCACGGTTACGGCAGCGTCGGCTCGCTGCTGCCGCCGCATCTGGCCCGAGTAACGATACAGCAGACGGACTCGGGCAGGCGAGAATCTAGCCGCAACTGGCCCGAGTGTATTTTGCTATCTGGGTTGCGATTATATTCCGCCGTGGCAACACTTATTAATAAAGCAGTTAAGTAAGATATAAGGCGAGAATACGTAACGTAGGCGATAAAGGGAGCTTTTACACCGAGAAAACTAACAGCATATAATACTCACCTTCTATAAGGTTATGTCCCTCGGTGACTTTGATACCATATTGTATTAACTTCTTTAATAAGCTGCAGACATCTTAGCAAACTCCACCCTGCAGGCCAACGTACACCAGTCAGCCCGGAGCACTTAAAGCGGGGGAAAGCCGAGACCCGAGAGTCAGACAAAATCAACAGAACACGCGGCTTCACATGTAAAAATGAGACTGAAAATATAACTTTAATACATTCTTACCTGAAAAATGAGGACTCCAAAATAGACTTTTCTTTGAAAAGCGTGCGAAGTTCTGTGTAAACAGCCAGCATACTCTACCGACCGCTGCCTCAGTAACAAACACTACTATAACGTCTCAACAAGCCAAATTCTTAAAGAGACAGCAACATCACCACCTGTATGAAGATGCTGTCACTCTGCATGGTTCTTATTCTACATCCCATATACTATAGGGTCTTAAACAGTAAGCAAAGACCAGTATTTACGTTTTTTATGATTAAAATTACATTCAATTATAAATTAAATTATTAACGATTTTGAGAATTTTTTAAATTTAAATACATGAAAAAATTTTAATTATAAAAAATATTTAATTCAATCAATTTATTTATTTATTATATTTATAAATTATGTATTTTAGTATTAATGTTTAGTATTAATGCATTTAAATTAGTGTTATATAGTGTCTTGATCTTATCATGAGCTGAGGGTGCAATTTTGTTCCTATAGGGAATTGTACCTTTAAAGGTTCCAAACTGGTCCTTTACGGTACAATTTTGTATCCAAATGTGCTATAAAAGGTACAAAAATGTACCTTTCAGACCTAAATCTGGACATTTGTACCTTTATAGCCCATTTGAGTACAAAATTGTACCCTAAGGACCAATATGGGACCTTTAAAGGTACAATTATATATTTTGTTCCCTCTAGGAACAAAATTGTACCTTCACTGTACTTTTTTTTCTGAGAGTGTATATACTTGCAAAATAAAAGAAAGTTTTGCAAATAAAAAATAAAGCATTGAGCAAAAATAAATAAATAAATGCAAATCTCAAGAAATCGCGAAGCAAAAATTATGTTTTGAGAAATAAAAATATATAGAAATATATTGAGAAATATATATATAATTGCAGAAAATTTTTAATAGCATTGCCTTAAAAAAACATTCAGTCGATTGCAATGCTCATTTTGATTTGCTTCTAAGTCAACCTTGAGTTTGCGATGCTGTTTTCACTTTGCACTTCACGTTTCTGCACGTTTCACTTTCTGGTACTGATTTGACAAGGGGGCAGAGTATAGAGAACTTGGGCATTTACGACAGGCCCTCGTAAAATCAAGGTTGAATATATGCAAATATTTTATTTGTATTATTTTATGATAAATTGGTGGTTCATTCCTCTGTGGCGACCCCAGATTAATAAAGGGACTAAGCCAAAAAGAAAATGAATGAATGAATGAAATTAGAAAAATACTTGTTGAGCATTGATTGCTAAAAGATGCTTTTTTTACTTAGATTTTAGAAAACTGTTAGTATTGACTACAAGTTGTGAGGAGACTATAAAGAGACTAATATCTCACATATTTTATGGATGACAGACCCATTTCACCCCTCATTAATCAATGACACCCATTTTGACAGCTGAGACTGACTAGCATTCAGCTGCAGTCATAATCCTATCAAGTTCTTTATGTTAATTTGTGATAAAAAAGCACACATTTACATATATTTATCGGTTTGTGTACATGAATTACCTGAATACATAAAACCTTTTGAACCAAGAACTTCCTTTATTGGCCTATAATCATTTTTCATAGCATACAGTATGCTTTTTCTGGATCACTAGATTTCACATTGCATTTCAAGTTATTCTCTCTGTCTATATCTGCAATCATTTTTTTTCATTAATTTTCCTATGGTTTCATTTTTCCCATAACACAGAAATGCCAACTGGCCCAACCGAGACTCAAACCAGCGACCTTCTTGCTGTGAGGCGATTATGCTACTCACTGTGACGCCCAGCAGTTTTATAAATATATATATATTAGTTAAGTAGATGCACATACTGTAGCATTGGTAAAATTAAGGTACAAACAGTTGTGCAAATGTTTGGTTCTCTTGGCCATTGAGCTGGCATTGGGATTATTATTTAGTCAGTTTTGTTTAACAAACCAATTGTTTGGTTATTAATATGAAAAATGTTTTGTTTTTTTTGTAGAAAGGAATATCATGGCTTCTGCAACTATATTAAGCATTTTACCATTGCTTAAAAAACAAATTAACAAATAAATAGTTTTTCTTGGGCACCAAAATCAGCATATACTGTTAACGATTTCTGTAATTTACACATTATAACGTGAACTGAATTTTACTATGACAGTTATGCTGTATTTTAATGTTGCATTATGAACTAAAATATATAAAAATACAATACTGTATACATATACAGTTATATAAATGGGACTGTAAATGTAAATACAGTATTTTGCAGTAATTTATTTACAGTCAGTTACTCGCAAACTGCTGCCAGTAAGTTAATGTAGATTTTACATGATATAGTTAAGAGGGTACAAGAATAATTTCAGAAGTTTTTGTGTCACTGAAACTTGGAGTACAGGTTAAAGAAAAAGCATTGCTATCCAGTGGTGGGGTAGTGCATCACAAACAACACAAGTTACGTAATAATATTACTTTTCTCAGTAATGAGTTAAGTAACAAATTACTTTTCAAAATTAATCAATAATATTTGAATTACTTTTTAAAAATATAATGTGAATTATGTTTTGTTGTTGAAAAAATAAATAAATTGCTTTCATTAAAATGAAAGTAGTCATGTTGAATCCAGCACAACGAGAGAATGCAGGAACAGACAGAAACAAAGATGGCAGAGTCTTACATTTTTGCAATAGAAATATTGTCTTTATTTTGAACACATAAAAAAAGGAGAAGAGGATTATCTGAATGGACGCTGATTTTACTGTTTATTAAGAGCAAAAAGTACAAAAGTAGCAATTGCATTGCTTTAAACTTTTATTAATCTGTATATATGGCATGTATAGCTTTGGGGTCAGAAAGTTCTCAGAAGATAACATTATCCAACAATAGTTTTTATGTGTTTTTCAAAAGGTAAATAAAGGTTCTGCAGTGTGATGTTTATAAAAAATCTCTATCTGAAAAGAAAAGAAAAAGAAGAAGAAGAAAAAGAGGAAGAAACTTTAGTAGCTTTTAGAAGTAACTTTCCTCAACACTGTTGCTCTCACACACCACAGAAATAAACTACCTTTTAAAAGCAAAATTACAAAGGGTTGGAATAGTTCTGTTATTTTGTTTCATTCCCAATAAAAGTATCATGCACATACAGTACATTTCACCCCGTAGATGACAGAATGTGTTATGCAACAAATTCCTCGCAACCTACAGACTGATTCTTATCAATGTTTCCAGCACTGACCTCATCCATGCATGAAGTAAACATATACCTACTCAGAACAATTGTATAAAATCATTTAAAGGAACATTAGGAGAAAAGGCATCTTTATTTAAAATCTATATAAACTATATACACACAGCTGCATGTTAACACTTTACCCCCAACAAAACATTTAAAAAATACCAAATATTAATTAGAATAAATACACTTGATCAGTCAGAAAACATTTGAAAACTCTCATGTTGTTTTGAATCAAATAAATATTACATTATTGATTTTAGTCATTAAATACAGTAAATAATAAATAGTCATAAATAAATCCAACCCTTCAAAATTCAGCCATACACATGGTTATCCTCAGTGGAGTGGTTATTTAGTCCTTCACCCTGCCACCAGTCTCCTTGAAGCTCTCCCAGGATCTCCTGCAGCGACAAGGTTGGAAGCTCAGGCAGCGGTCCATGGTGGACCCCGCTTTCCAGCTGGCCTTCCATTCTCGGAACATCTGGGTTGTCAACAGGAGAAGTCCTGTCCAAACCGGCCTCCCAGCAGCCCGAGTCAGGAGTAACAGGGGTCAGGGGTTGAAGAGTGTTGTGTTTTTCAGAATGCGAGTAAAAAAATCCCGGATTGCAGGCATATGCTTCCAGATGATATGGACTCCACATGGAGCTCATAGGAGACCTCCTGCCGTACCTCACACCCCAGTTAGGGGGCATCTGATGCTCTGGGCTTAAAATAGGAGAAGGGCTCAGATGGGATTGAATGGCTCTGCTTTGATGGTATGAAGGTGTGCAATAGCCAGAATCGTCGCTGATTGACATGGAAGACGGAGTGTCACATCCGCATACTGCATCTTTTTCCATTTCTTCCTTTATACGATCTGGATATGCAGGCGGTGGTGAACATAAAGTTCCAGTTGCTCCACTGGATTCATTGTTTTTCCGATGTATTTGCATTGGTGAAGTCTGCATATTGTTGTAGGCTGGCAAGTCGGTTTGCCACAATGGCTTTTTTCCACCCTTGCATTTCAACGTGCGAGCTCTCCTATTCTGGAACCAGACCTATTGTGAATGGAAATCAAATGGGGCAGACTCAGAAGTTGATAGATTATAGTCAACCATCTAGTGCATGCAGATACTGTAAGAGCTTTCCTGTTAAAGATTGAGGTTAATCATTGCGAGATGACATGCAGTTAGCTGTGCGTTTAGTCAGGATGGTTATCTGTGCTTGGTATGTCTATTGTTTACAGGCTGTACGGTCTCTAAACTAAACAGCTGATAAAGGCAAAGTCGCTTACGTCATGGCAGATATTGAGAGTGCTATCAGTGATGGTAAACAGTGTTTTCATGTAAGGCATTATTATATATCACTTCACCTGTTTGGTGATTTACAAAATACATGAGAGATGCAAAATAATATGATAAGCTTATTAACATCTTAAAAGGATAGCTCACCTCAAAATATGACTTTATATTTATTTTTTGACTCAAATGTTGTTTCAAAGCAGTATGAGTATTTGTAAGCATATAATGAATATTACTGGGGTTCTACAATCTCAAAAAAGTTGATGTATTTAATATTTTAATATGTATATTTAAGCACGGTCAGACATTAATTTCACATTAAGATATATTTTATATACTCTCAGAAAAATAGGTGCAAAAGTAGTTTTTGTATATACATCTGAACAATCCAACCTAAATTAATAATAATGCCCCAATTATTCAAGATATTGGGGCAAAAGGGGTTCTTTTTGCCTTAATATCTTGAATAATTGGGGCAATATTAAAAATAAATTGGGGCACAATTAAAATAAACATTTTGTGACAGTAGGGATTGAGATGAAAAATCAGCAGTAATAGCAAAAATAATCGAGAAAGGTTTTTGTCATTGTATTGCACTTTGAAATTGATTAGAAATTTTCAATTGATAATTTATAAACCAGTACATATGCAGTTGTTGTGTTTACCACCATTGAGAAGCATTATATTGTTTGTTAATAATACTTTATTAATAACACTTTGTAGTTAAATGACTGATTAAAGTGGGTGCACCGATATGGGTATTTGTAATAAGGTATTTTCATTATTAGTAATAAGGTAATTTTAAATTTTAATTTAATTAAATGTAAATTAATTCCTGAGGGCAAATATTATTCTTTAATGTAAAGTTCATTTCTAACCCTGTTTTCTTTCCTCAAAGATTGCATAATGAAAATTGGTGGGTCCAACATTGTTTTAAACCCAGCAAAGTATGCATTATTGGATTTTAAACAATGTTGGACTCCAACAACTTTTATTATGCAATCTTTAAAAAAAAGCAGGGTGCATGAAAAAATATATGCATAAAGTACTTGATCAAGTCTTCAAAATGTGTTCCATTCTGGTTAATAGAAAGTAGATTCATTAAAGAAAGTAAGTCATACGTGAACAAGTTGAGGGTGAGTCAATGATGACAGAATTCAATACATTGGTGAACTTTCCCTTTAAACTGTAGTGAATTGAGTTTTACTGTTTATAACATGCCATTAAACATGACAGCCCACCTGTATGCGAGACTCTGGCAGTCCTGTGGTTTGGGAAAGACTCTCTCTGAGACTGATTCCAGGGTAAGGGTCTGTTTCAAATGTAGCTCGCAGAAGCTCAACGTGTTCCTTGGAGAAACTTGTCCTTTTCCTGCGACTTGCGCTTCTGGATACAGCTCCACTTCCAGATGTTTTAGCAGTAGCATCTAAAATGACAAATTTAAAATAAATTAATAATTATAATGAATGCAATACCAAACATAGTATTATCTTATATGTCGTCTTTCAAATGAACTGTGAAAACATATAGTTATTTAGTTGAAATCTTCAGTAATGTTTACCAATAGTGCTGTCTTTCCACATGTTGTGTCTTCACTGGTGGAATCCTGGAGGTGACAGTGAAGGTCTGTCTTCTTGGTGCTCCTCAGGGATTTGATTTCTGACCCCTTCAGCAGTGTTTTATACCTGTGCCCTCATGTCCTGCTCCCATGACCCCCCTTTCAACCCCACCTCCCCCATTTGAAGAGCTTATGATGGGTGAAATAGGAATGAGACAGGGTACAGTCTTTGAAAACCATATAAAAAAATTATATATATATATATATATATATATATATATATATATATATATATATATATATATATATATATATATATATATATATATAGTCAGAATTATTAGCCCCCCTGAATTATTAGCCCCCACTGTTTTTTCCCGATTTTCTCTTTAACGGAAAGAAGATTTTCTCTGTTCATTTCTAAACATAATAGTTTTAATAACTTTCTAATAACTGATTTATTTTATCTTTGCTATGATGACTAAATAATATTTAACTAGATATTTTTCAAGAAACTTCTACACAGCTTAAAGTGACATTTAAAGGCTTAACTAGGTTAATTAGGTTAACTAGGCAGGTTAGGGTAATTAGGCAAGTTATTGTATAACAATGTTTTTTTTTTTTCGGTAGATTATCGAAGAAAAAAAAAACTTAAAGGGGCTAATAATTTTGTCCATAAAATGTTTTTTAAAAAATTCAAAACTGCTTTTAGATATACTTTTAAAATGTCCTGAATCTGTTAAACATCATTCGGGGGGTTAATAATTCTGACTTCAACTGAATATATAAATGGCAAACATTTAATTGAGCATTTATTAATCATTTTACCAATGTGTTCTGTTAAATTTTATTGATTTATAAGCAAAACATCAAGTTATCATGTATTTTGACCATAATTTACAAAAGACTAATACAAAGTAAATCTCAAAAAATCTCAAAAAAAATCAGTAGAGATCAGTTATGCTAAATGAGTAACTTTCATTTCATTATGTGCACTGAATATGCTTTCTATGGAAAAAAATTATATGTATATGTATAATATATATATGTAAGTACACCACACTACTTTTGTGTGTTTTATCTATATATGTGAGATAATTCATCATACATTACACCTTAAATATAAGAATAAGAACAATAAGCAACAGCAGTCATGAATTTTTAAGATTCTATATAGTTTATTATTCATGCAGACCTTATTAATACAAATATGTTTTATTTATTATTTTGCTGACTAAGCACATTGTTTTTTCTACCTTTTATTTATAATGACTGCAATATATACACTTTTAATATAGTAATTTACAAACGTATATTAAAGATTTCAGCTTTCTGTTTTTGACATTCTCATTAACAAAGAGCAAAAGTGAGACATTTTTAAAAATAAATATCAACATATCAAAATTATATTTAAAATATTAGAGTTTTATAAACAAAGGCTACAAAATCAACACCGACCAAAAGAGAAACTTTGTTTTGGCACATTATTTGACCAAAGAATTAAGAATTTAAATTATTTGAAATTGTATATAAATTAAAGTTATTTATTTGTATATTTTTTTATTCAATTTTATTTATTTATATTTTTTTGTCACTTACTCTCCATTCAAGTATTGTGATCAATAAAACAATAGACACCAGAAAATATTAACTAACAAAGACATTAGTAACATGCTTAAACAAAAGGCTGTGAATGGGTATCTCTTTGTGTCATCTGATCTCTTTTCAAAAGGAACATAAAAGAAACATTTGTGGAAGCCAGAGAAAACAAGGAGAGCGTTTTGTGGAATGATTAATAGGACAGTTTGCATGCGTGAGTGCTGTCGCTCCAGAGGATCCAGCGGGGATAACAGTCGTTTCAAAGTCAAGGTGCTTGTCAAGCTTGTCAATGTAGATGAGCTGCTGAGACGTGGTGTTCAACTAAAGCAAACTGCATCCGACAACCTCACAGGGACCTTTCAACCCTGTATAGAAATATCGACCAGTTCATTTTAATGCTTCGTTTTATGTAAACACAAAATTAATAAAGTATGTCATCATATACAAGATATTCATAAAACAAATTCAAAATAAATGTCAAAAGCTGTTTATTTCAGTCCAGATTAATCTAATCACATAATTTTAAAGTTTTTGAATGCAATTTCTACAAATGGCGTTTTTGTGAAATAGTTTGGCAAGTCTACATTGAATCTGCACTAAAGTTTATCTCAAAATCACTAACAAAAGTAGAGTTTTACATCCCCCCATTAATCAAACACACCCTTTTGGCTGATACTGCGTTCTGCTGCAGTCCAAATCCAATCAACTTGTTATTTCAAGATAAATGTGCAAATTCGAGATAGTTTTCATGCATTTGTTTTGTATACAATTATCTTAAGCATAGCTTTTCTATCCACAAGTTTTAAAAATCAAAGTTCTGGAATCTGTGGTTCCGTGAAGAACATTTAACACAAATATTTCCATTATACAAAAGGTTCTTTACACAAAAAAATAAAGGTAAAAAAAAACAACAACAAAAATTTCCTAAAGAACGACTCTTTTAGTAAACAGCTTTTATTTTTTTTTACATTTTACATAGTACATTTTAATAATGTTAATAAAAATTAATAAACAAATATTAATAAAATGTGATAAATGTTGAAGTTTTATTGGCTTCTAAAGGCTCTTAATGGAACCATCAATGTCTATAAGCAACCTTTATATTTTGTTTCCTTAGAATTATATTAAGGTTCTCTCTGACATTTTTGTCAAGATTGAGTTATTGACATATTTTTATTAAATGACAACTTATTAACATTATGGGATGCTTTTTTATAAGTTGTTTACATATTCAGAATGCTTATTTAAAAAAACTAATTTACACACAAATTGTTTGCTATATAGAAAGCAAAAACTTGGAAGCTCAATATCTCAAAATCATTCAGAACGCAGATCGAACCTTATAATTCCAAGGTGACGATTTATCAGTTTTTCTCAGTGGCTTTGGTGCATTTCTCACAACACTGTTTACATATGCACAACAGTTAGTGCATTTCTCAAAACAATTTGTGCACATCATAGTAGCAGTTTCTCATTCCCTTCAACAAATTGCAAATGCTTTCGAACATGCATCAGTTGCTTTCATACAACTCTCTGCTGTTTTATAACATTATCATTTGCTTATGTCATGTCAGTCAAAATGAACTAAACTTGTGAATGCTGAACAGTCATTCCATATAAAACTAATAGTCCTCATTTTATTACTCGGGTCATTACATACAAAAATGTTAAACTAGTCAAAATTTGTCGAGTTAATTTTATCAAATTTTTTAAATCTTTTTTCCTGAAAATGTCTAAACTGAACTATTTCATGAATGATTTACAGACCTGTGTGTGTTGTAGATTCAGTTCCAAAATGTAGGCTACTTTACAGTTTTTCTCAGTCGCTTTGGTGCATTTCTCACAACACTATTTACATTTGCACAACAAGTCATGCATTTCTCAAAACAATTAGTCATTGGTGCACATCCTAGTAGCAGTTTCTCATTCCTTTCAACAAATTGCAAATGCTTTCGAACATGCATCATTTGCTTTCATTCAACTTTCTGCTATTTATAACATTATCATCTGCTAATGTCATGTCATTCAAAATGAACTAAACTTGTACATGCTGAATAGTCATTCTATATAAAACGTACAGTCCTCATTTCATTACTTGAGTCATTACATACAAAAATGTTGAACTTGATGTCAAAATCGGTCAAGCAAACTTTATAAAAAAAATTCAAACTGTATTTTCCTAAAAATGTCTTTAAAATTGAACATTTTGATGAATGATTTACAGACCTGTGTATTTTGCAGGTTCAGTTCCGATATGTACTGCAATATTGTTTACAGTTGTGCACAGTTCAACCCAAAGGGAGTTTATGTTTGTTGTAAATAAGGGTGTGTTTATTCTTTTGCACAATGCTGTGAATAAATTAGGATTGTAAAGAGCAAATGCAGAGTAAAAATGTGAAACATACATATTCAGTGTCTTGTACTCAGATAACTCACTCAATGCAGTGATGTCCAACTTTACTGTAGTTTTCAAATGGCTGTGCAAATAGTATATAGTGCTGTCTTGAACATTTTTAGGAAGTGTCACCAGTATCTGACTTTTTTGCATTGAAAAAAATGTAGAGTAAACTGTCATAATGAAAACATGACTAAGCCATTTGACTATCTTGTTCATAAACAATGGTGTCAGGACTTTTCATTTTGATGATACTGACACTTTGATTGACATGAATACTTGCTTTTGAGGAATGAACTATCCATTTTGAGCATGCAATGCGCTTTTGCATGCAGGTTATCAGCTGCAGTTTGCACTAATTGTTTTAAGAAATGCATAAACTGTTGTGCAGAAATGCACTGGTGTTGTGAGAAACCCACCAAAGCGACTGAGAAAAACTAAAATTGTTTACAGTTGTGCACAGCTCTACTCAAAGGGAGTTTATGATTGTTATAAATAAGGGTGTTTTTATTCTTTTGCACAATGCTGTAAATAAATTATAATTGCAAAGAGAATATGCAGTAAAAATGTGAAACATACATTGTGTCTTGCACTCAGATACCTCACTAAGTGAAGTTTATTCATAAACTAATTTCGAGAGGAGCACGTGATTATGATTGAACACGGCTGGTTCTGCATTAGCATGCTTGATCCACCAATCAGGCCATTCCTAACCACTATAAAGAGCCAGGGTTTTTTTCACTACAGTCATCTTCGATTTGAAGAATCCCCCCTTCCACCCCTTCCTACCTTTCCCTCCATAGGGCAGCACGGTGGCTCAGTGACTAGCACTGTCGCCTCACAGCAAGAACGTCACCAGTTCTAGTTCCTTAACAGGCCGGTGGTCGTTTCTGTGTGTAGTTTGCATGTTCTTCCCGTGCTTGCATGGGTTTTCCCCGGGTTCTCCGGTTTCCTCCCACATTCCAAAAACATGCACAACAAGTTAATCGTTAAATCTAAATTTCAATACAGGTAATCTAATAATGCAGCATATCTTTTAATAGCTTTCAATCTTAGTCTTTAGCTATTATCAAAGGGGAGTTGTCGAGATCTACCTGAGCTCGAGGCTACCCTCTCTTCCTCCAAACGGGAGGGAGCCCAGGGCTCAAGAACCTTCGAGCTCAGGGCTCTCTCCCGGGACAGCATGCCAAACTTGCTTATAATCAATCATCAGCTAAGTGTGAACTCTTGAAATGCAGTGATGTCTAACTTTACTGTAGTTTAAATGACTGTGCAAATAGTATATAGTGCTGTCTTGAGCATTTTCAGGAAGTGTCACCTAAATCTGACATTTTTGCATTGGAAAAAATTAACAGAGTAAACTGTCATTATGAAAACATGACTAAGCCATTTGACTCTCTTGTTCATAAACAATGTTGTCAGGACTGTTCATCTTGATGACACTGACACTTTTATTGACATGAATACTTGCTTTTGAGGAATGAGCTTTCCATTTTGAGCAAGTGACATGCTTTTGCAGGTTATCAACTAGGTTTTGCAATTTGTACTAAATGTTTTGAGAAATGCATTAACTGTTGTGCAAATTTAAATAGTGTTGTGAGAAATGAACCAAGCAACTGAGGAAAAACTGTAATAGTCCATTGTACAAAATGTTCTTTAAACTTGTAAAAATAAAGCTTTACTGCCATTGATTGTTCCATGAAAATATTTAACATCCATGGCTCTAAATATTCTTCAGTTGTCTTTAATTTTAGTTTCTTTAAATATTTACAAAGTTCTTCACACATTGTTTTGAATAAAGTTTTCTGAAAGTTTTTTTTTTATATGAAGCCCCCTTTTAGAATATTTGTTTTATCATTTTAATCAAATATTCCGTGTGCAAATTTCATTTCCTTTCTATTTATGTATAGTATAATTTGAATTTCCATATTTTTGTCTTTGCACCTTATTAACCTTAGTTCACTTGACAAAAACAGTAGGTGTCAGCCTTGAGCTTCAACAGCAATTAAACTATGTTTATTTATATTTATTTATTTTATTTTATTTTTGTCATGTACAGTTCTACATTCAGACATTTCAGGATAATGATATTTAGTTGACATTTCAACTGTAAAATAAAGAGATGTTTATAAATATATACAGTTGTAGTCAGAATTATCAGCCACCCTTTGATTTTTTTTCTTTTTTAAATATTTTCCAAACAATGTTTAATAGAGCAAATAAATTTTCACAGTATGTCTGATAATGTTTTTTCTTCTGGAGAAAATCTTATTCATTTTATGTCGGCTAGAATAAAAGCAGTTTTTAATTTTTTAAAAACCATTTTTAGGAGAAAATGATTAGCCCTTTTAAGCTATTTTTTGTGGATAAATCATCATTATACAATAACTTGCCTAATTACCGTAATCTGTCTAGTTAATTAACCTAGTTAAACCTTTAAATTTCAATTTAAGTTGTGTAGAAGTGTCTTGAAAAACATCTAGTAAAATATTATTTACTGTCATCATGGCAAAGATAAAATAAATCTGTTATTAGAGATGAGATATTAAAACTATTGTTTAGAAATGTGTTGAAAAAAATCCTGTAAATCAACTGTAAATTTGACCTTAGATGTAAACATAAAAACAACTAGGATGTGGTCAACATGCACACTGATTCCATACAGTTGCGGGGATGAAACATTTTATTTGGTTAAAACACAGAAATGAGTTGTATTTCGGCACTGCTCTTTTGTTGTATTAAACCAAAGGGTTTTTGATTAAATGCTTATAAAAATGTCTTCTATTTATGCTCCATGAAATACATCAACACTATCACGCTGCCATTTTTAGGTTATGATTGTGACAGTCAAAATTTAGTTTTGATATTTTTGATTGTTTTATAATTTTATAAAATAATGTGGGCCTTTAATTTAAGAGCCAGCAAAGTCCACTCACATTCAAATATCTGACTTCATCACTGTTGTGACACTGAACTCAAGTGCTGTTTGTTCAAACTGATTATTTAAAATGAGCGGAATCAAAACAATGAGTTTTTTTTTTTTTAATTCGCTTAAATTTTAAAAGAAAAAAAGAAAAAAAACAATAGTTAACTTTATCCAGTTGTGACTGGATGGGGCTTTGGATAGGGCTCAATCCTCAATTTTTAGTGTATTGGGTTTTCAAGAAAACCAAACTTTTTTTTTTTTAACTTTTATTATTGAATAAATTAGTCAGTGGCTTAAGTGCCTGCACATAAAAGTCAGTACTTTGAAGGCACTAAGCAAGAACCAGGCATTGAAGAGTTAAAACAATCTCGATTTCACTCTATCACAGCTATACTGTCCCTTTGAGCAAGTCACTTAACCTTTGTTTCCAGCAGGGCGATGAGGAGTGTCACCTAAATGGCAAGTTACTTACTGGTTAGTCATGACAAATACCAGGGTCAGTCTAAGGCGATTTAGTTCCTGCCCGCTAGTGGAAGAAAAAAAAAAAAAAAAAAAAAGAATTATGTACTCAGAATATTTTTACAAAGAGAGTTCCTTTGCCACAATGGTTATTAAATATTAAACTTGCAGAGACTAAAAGATTTTATAAAGAAATAATTTCTTTCTGAAGGGAGTTCTCGAACCATTAAGCAAAAATACTTTCTACTGGGAGAGAAACGACTGGCCTAATTAAACAGTGAGAACAACAAAGGAAATGGCATTTACACAACTAGAAATGTGCACACTTCCTGTTCACAGCTAAAACACGCATGCGTATGTGTTATTGCATAAAATATGCTCAGAGATCTTGTCTGATAGAAAAAAAAAATAGTGTCGAGTAAAAGGACACGTACACAAAACTACAGAAACAGCTTTATTTATAGACAACAAATAAATACACATTCATAATTACATCATACTGGCTAAAAATGGTGTATAGACCTTCCGGTTGGAAAAATAGATATTTACATATGGCATGTTATTTTTATTTTTTTACATTCTTGGTAATTAAAATACAGGAGTAAATGTTTTGTAACTTAATGCCATGACATTTAACTTTGCTGTTCCTAAAATGTAAACAAGTGAAGTAATATGCTGCCATCCTTAAAGGCAAAGCCATAAAAAATTCTTTAAAACAATCATAATGTCCTTTAAATGCAAATATATAATACATTTTCACAGTTGATATAAACAAAAGAAACAAGATCTCAGACAATAGCAGCATTTTTAAAGTGTCAGAATCCCTGTTAAATTTCACTGAATATCCTCTCAAAGGTTTGTGCTCTAATACAATGCAATCCTTAAGAATGATCATTGTGCTCAACCTCATCATTGTAATTTCAGTAGAAAGCTAAACGCAGACAACCATAAAACAAACGATATCCCAAATGTGACCATGTGTGATATACAAGTTAAATTCATAAATAAAACTGTGCTTAATAATAGAGATTCAAGTAACAAACACCATTACATGGACGGCTATGGTTTAACTCATTTGTAAAGCAGCAATTCAACACAGCCAGAGAGAAAGTATTTCATGCCGACTCTACCCAAAAAGTGAACAAGAGCTCAAATCAATCAATCCTTCAACTGGTTTAACATGCTGTTACTTCATTAGAACAGAGCTGCGGTGAACTCATGACAGAAACATGCACAGAATGAACAAGGACATCGGGCGTCGTCCATAGAGAGAATTCCAGTCAAAATATTTTCGTCAATTAAAATGAATGTTAACCCGTTTAACCAGTCAGCACAGATAATTCAAGTTTCTGTGACATCATGAGGTTAAAGACTAGTACGCATCAACACCTACACTCCAGGAGACCATGTACCGAACAGATGAAATTTAAAAGGTGTGGCCCAATCAAACGTGTTGGTTTACATTAAGACTCTTAGCAAATCACTCGCTTGTTTTCAGACCGCAAGCATAGATTACAAGGATTTTGGCACATGCTATGATGTAAACCATATGTCACAGATGGATTTATGGCATGCTGTCAACCCTGCAAAATTGTTGGCTTTCTCTGCAGGAACAAACACTCCTGGGGGGAATTAACTCCGACCAAAATTGTTTGGACTTTGTTCAAAACCTTTTTAAAAAGTTCTGAACTATAAAGAGCTGTATTTGTTGCTTAACTAACACCAGAAAATGAAAGCATGTAGATAAACAGCCATACAGAAATTGCCAATGTCTAAAACAAGAGACAGGATTGTAGTCCCTTATAATAAATAATAATAATAATAATAATAATAATAATAATAATAATAAATGTATCTTAGAATAACAGTCAAAAAAAGGCCTGCAAATTACTCTCTTTTGATGCTTTCGGGTTTGGAACTCTTCATGTAGGACTGATAAAAGAAAGAACTGAAGAGTAGCAAATAGCTGAGGTACATGAGTGAAGCCCACACTATGTTATCCAGGTAAGATGGACAGTCCCCGTCCTGCATCCACCGGTACACTAGTGCACTTACTGCCAGGCCCATGGCCATCTGGGCAATCTGAGAGGATGTGATGAGGATGGCACAGGGTTTCGGCACACGGAGTCCTGCAGCACGGGCCGCGTAGTAGCTGTACATGAGCGCGTGGACGGTGTAATTCATGGTCATGAACCAGCCTCCACCTGCGACCTGGTCTTTGTAGGAATACCAAGAGTACACCAGCACAGTGATGTGATGATACCAGTGCAGGAAGATCAGACGCTGCTTGCGCAGGACAATGAACATGGTGTCACCTGTGGGGGGAAACAAAGTGAGGGTTAGGAAATATGTAAGAAATTCTATATAAAACCAGAATATATTGTGTAAGGTTAGAATCAAATAACTTTAGCATCATTCAGTTAATTAAAAAAAATGTTGGTATGGTTTCTGATTGTTTGCTTTGTTTTTTTAGCTAACAATTAAAGTCAGTGGGTCCCAGCATGACTCTTGATCTTTTTCTTAAAAGAAACAGAATTCTTTCCCCTTTGCATCCGAGAAGAAAAATAAAAAAAGTCATAATTGCAATATGTAAACTCAATTGTGAGAAGGTTGGTGAAGGTGAGAGGAACCTTAAACTGCAATAAATCAAATATAAAAGACAAGGAAAAAAAACAGATTTATACAAATAAATTGCAATTTCTGGAATTAAGAAATGCAAAATTATGGCATTTACAATTTCTAATTTTTCACAATTTTGCCTTTAAATAGCAGAGTTACAGCTTATTCCTTAGACTAAACTGCATGTGTGAGCATGTCTTAACTAAAAATAATTTGCAGTGACAACTCAAAATGCACCAGTGCTATTGTTTTGTCTCAAGATGCACACCATAAGTGGTTCCTCAAAGTCAATTTAATAAAAGCTGCCTAAGTAAATAATCCATCTTAACTCCTTTGTAAAACCAAGCCTTAAAGTTACAACATCTTTTTCATAAGGACAAGTTTTGCTGTGGACTCCACTGACTCTGACACTAAACAACTGCATTGTTCCTCAATTTCTTCTTTTGTCTCTACAGCAGAAATTTAAGTCATGTGAGTTTAGAACAACATGAGGGCAGGTGAAAGGTCAAAAGATGGTCATTTTGGGTTAAAAAAAAAAAAAAGGCTTACCTAGTTCTGGAGCTTTGCTCAGCACAAAAGCACAAGCCCAGAACTTGCTTATGGGCCCATAGTAGAAGCTCTGATCACAAACAGACTGTTTAAAACCACTGGTGCTGAGAATGTACAACATGAAGCACCCAGTTCTCACTGCTCCAATGATACTGAAAAAGAAAAAAACATGAACTGCATATGAATGCTGTCTGCCAAGGCAGTAACACCATGGAAACAAATCATAAACAATACAGGCCTCTAGTGAACTCTGAGGTGGGGTGGGGGGGAGAAAAGAAGCATGCTAGGCATGTCAGACAAACACTGCTATGGTTGCAGGCAGTTTCTGTGTTTAACAAATCAATACCAAAACATTCACTATGTGGTGAAAGTCCAGTTGCCGTGAGAGATCTAAAGAGCATGTGATGCCCATCCAATCACAATATTGCATTGTGCCTTTCACAAACATGCAAATAGTTACTTTGTGCTTGCTGTCATCTCTGTCTTCTGTGGAGATGTGAATAAGACTCCTTCCCCCAACCCAAAAAGAAACCAAAGCCAGCCTTAAACAATAGACACTGAAGACTTAAAGCACATGAATTGATAACTCTCAAACATCTCACTGGCATGTATGCTGGCATGCTCATGTTTCAAACTGAACTTGTGCAGGAAACAATAGATATTGTTTTCTATTATAACAACCATGTTTTGTAACTTAATATCCAACAGCCAAAATTCACTACAATATAGGGATTTTCAACTATAGATTAAAATCAATGTAATTTATTTTTTTTAATTTTTTGTGCCTTCATATTGAGGGGGAGAGAGGTCCGGTTTCATCTCAAAGGTCGAAAGTTCAGGGCAAACGAGTTTCCTTAGGACAGGATTCCAGCAGGTTTTATCAATACAAATTTAAGACTTTGAGACATTAAGACTAAACATTAATAAGTTACTGGAGAAAACTGTTTACAATTATAGGGAGCATGAACTACAACGAGCAACTTTGGAATATGTATTGTAAAATTTTAATAAAAAAAGCTTTACATTTAAACAATTCTGCTACCAAATAAAGATTTAGGAATAACTTTTTATTTGTTGACCAGATTGTAAAAAACAAAGTAAACAACTACGTGCTTTTCTTCCGTTGTTTTGTTTGATTGTGTAATATTCAATAACAATTGTATAAATTTAGAAATTTTGGCACCAATTCAAGAATTTTTGGAAGTGTGAATTTTTATATCTAAACCTGTAAACTCTTTACAGTCACAGAAAGCCTGCTTAGAGGACGTTGTGTGCCAGAGCAATATGTTTTTTATTAAATGCAAGTTTCAACTTTAAAAGAGAGGTAAATAAATTCAAAAAAATAAATTCTTAGACAAGCGAGTTATATTAGGCAAATAATTAATTGAATTTAATTTTTAATCCAACAATTGGATTTTTAGATCACCTGTTTTATAAATCTAGAAATCCCTACATTTTTAGAATAATATTCAGTCACAGTTAAACAGCATAATACTATACTAAATTACTAACCAATTTTTGTAAAAAACAATTTAAAAAAAACATGAGTTCAGATGCAGAATCCTCCAAATGCCATTTAATTTTTTTCCCTCAATCTGCTTTTAAGTTCAGTTATAAATTTCACTATTAAAAGCAATGAAAGGCAGTGGTTCATCACTTAGAGGTAAAGTTGGTTATATATTCGCACATTCGTTCATTTAGAAGTCTCTATATTGTTTACCATGTTACTTTGAATATTCGATTGGAATAAGAATGCAAGTATGACTTGAAAACAACATTAACACTTTATTTGACTGTGAACAATGTTGTACTTTGATAGTCATTGGCTGCTAATATGATTTCGCTAATTAGAGTTTGCAAATAATACTGTTATGAAATTATATTGAGGAAAGTCAGAATGTGTGAATATAAAACTAACTTTGACTTTGTGTTCATCACCATAAAACTGAAATTACTGAACCTATATACGCAGGAATCCTTTGAGGAAAAAAAAGCATGTGCAGTTTTTTTCATGTGAACTCTTGAGCAATATTTTCTAGAAGAGGTAAGTGTACAAGAATAGAATCATTTACAAACAATGTCCATGCTTTTATCTTTGAAAAAAAAAAAAGTAGCCCTAACCATGTTTTCAGGCACATTTATTTTATTACAAATGGTGTCTCAAAACCATGGTTAAATTATGATTAAACTACAAAAAAAATAAATAAATAAAAAATAAACTTTGTATTAAAAAATACTTGTCAATCACCAATGTGAACCGTATTAATCTTGCCTGTAGAGATTTATTTTATAAAACATATATAAAAAAATATAAAAATTTAACGGGATAATATTTATATTTTACTTCATTTTTACTCACCTAAAAATGGCCAAACTGAGGGACCACATCATTAACACTTTCCGGAGATCAAGTCTTTGTCTGTCCTTCATGAAGTGCTGTCCACCAAACACAAGCACTACATACACAGCGCCAAACAAAAACGACTTTTTCCTGAAAGAGAAGATGACACCAAGAAAAGAGTTTACAACAAATCTGCAGGCAAAGGCGCAGGTGTATTTACCTAAACCATAGACAGCTCTTACCAGTTGTCCTGCATCCATTCAATGGCAAGCCTTTCATCAAAGTGACGCTCGAACTCATACTCGGTCAAAGGAAGCTGGAAGTCTGTCATGTTCATTTTTTATGGTAAACTGCTTTCGAAGTGAAGATAAATCGAGGAAAGTTTGTGGACAGTGTTCGCTCAGCACGGCAGCCACTAGATAACTAAACAGTCTCAGATACACACCTGTGTTCACACCTGTCCTATGTAAATTAGGGTGGAGTTAATAGTGGTGTTCAGGGAGTGACTCTCTGCCTCTCTCTGGTTTTGTGTTTCCCGAAAGGAAGAGTTGTACCAGTTTTTATACAGCAATGCACCAGTTTTTGTGACGCAGATAAAAGGTCAATTTTGATAGGTGAAAATTACAATGAATTATGCAAATTCAGTGGAGAGTTCTATAACGTTAATAGCCAAATATGTAATGTCATTCTATAATTTAACACATTAAGAAAGAAAGAAATCTAAAAATAAATGTGTTTTTAGATCAGTGGCGATGTAAATGTATTTTCATGGACACTATATTGTTGTTGTTGTTGTTGTTGTTGTTGTTGTTGTTGTTGTTGTTGTTGTTGTTGTTGTTGTTGTTGTTGTTTTAAGGAGGATATCAAATTTTGTTCAAAGAAGTAGGCCTAAGTTTGAAAAGTAATTCATTTGATAATTATAGGCAAAGTTATTCCACTCACTCACTTTCCTCACTCGGCTTATGCCTTCAGGGTCATGAAAATTAGTCAAAGTGAATACAAATTATTTTATTTAACTACTTCGGTGACATAGAATTCTTGAATTATTGTTTAACGTGAGAAATATTCCGTGTATGTGGCAAATTCCATTAATAACTGGTACAATAGCAATTTCTGAAGTCCCACGTGTTGGCACGTGAGAGCGCTATTGCTACATTGTGATACATGATTCTCAAAAGCGCTCTAAAATAGGTTACAGTAGGCCTATGTTAAGCTATAATAAAACTAATCCAATAGATTATACCTAATATCAATATTATATTAACCCATATTTTGGGTTAAGTTTAAATAAACCCTTTTACCTTTTGTAATTGTTCATGGTTAAGGATTGTTTTACCCATAAAAAGCAAACATACAGGCCATTTTACAGTTTGATCTAACTTTAAAATATATTAATTCATTTCATTTTCAGTTTAGTCCCTTTATTAATCTGGAGTCGCCACAGCGGAATGAACCGCCAACTTATCTAGCATACGTTTTTACGCAGTGGATGCCCTTCCATCACTGAAAAACACCCATGTACATTCACACAGATACATTTTGGACAATTTAGCTTACCTAATTCACCTATAGCGCTATTAGCGCATGTCTTTGGACTTGTGGGGGAAATTGGAGCATCTGGAGGAAACCCACACAAACACGGGAAGAACATGCAAATTGAATCAGTCCAGAGTTGAAGTTCAGTTTAGTTCAGTTCAGTGTGGTTTAATGTTCTCTGCTGAAAGTCCAAAAACTGAAGAGCGAATCCATCTATACGCAGCTCCACAAGTCCCAACCAAGCAAGCCAGTGGTGACAGTGGCAAGAAATTTACCAATTGACAAAGTGAAGGGAAAAAATGTCCAGGTTTTGGGTCTGTCCTATAGGCGACGGCTCTTACAATGTATTATAAGTTTTTTTTGTTTTTTGTTTTTCATAATTTTAAACAATCCTAAGTTTGTGCACCTTGAAAGTTCAAGCTCAAGGCCTATTGAAAACCAGCCCTTGAAATCACTGAGAACAAACCACTAGTAAAAACTCCATAAAGTCACACTATAAACCACCTACAACACAACAGAAACCATCTAGGACCACCTAGTTTTTAAGCCATAGAAACCTCCAAGTATAATCTCCCTATAGAAACCACCCAGAATACAAAGCAACCACAATGCCCTAGCAGCCACAGATTGGCTATCAATGGATTTGAATGGTCAAATGGCAGTTTTATTTTCTTTAGAAAAAATCCAATAAATGGATTTTAATTATTTAAAATTACTTTGAGGCTCTTTGAAAGTTTGCTGATGTGCCCTACGGGACCTGAGGTTGAGAACTATGGCAATAGCAGAAATCAGAAGAAAGAATCATATTATACTAAAAGAGTAGCTGAAAATACATTACACTTCTTGACTTGCCACAATGCATTCTTTAGCTTTTTTTTTTTTTTTTTCAGAGAAGACGGGGAAATTACAGAAACAGTAGCCTATTTCAGTAGGCTATACCCAGCTACATTTTTTGACCAGTGCTGTAGGTTAATTAATGATATCACTTTCAGACATATTACACTTAATCTTAAAAATATTAGGTCAAAGTTATATTATATTATATTATATTATATTATATTATATTATATTATATTATATTATATTATATTATATTATATTATATTATATTATATTATATTATATTATACAATATTATACAATATTGTACTATAAGATACTAGACTCGCATTCACCTTGCAGTTCTCATGTAAGCTATCAATGAACTCTGTACAGTACAATCCTATAGGTGGCGATAATTGCGTTTCTCTCTGTATAATCACAACACAGAAGAAGTGTGGCCTCAGTGCAAGCGTGATGTTTACCACGGTGTCTTAAATTAATCCAACTCGTTCACTTGTGCGATATTCTTGGTTTGTTGTGTTCATCTTGGAAATACACTGATTGCGACTGCACACGATGAGAATTTATCATTCCTTACTTAATGCTGCAAAGTTTAGGAGTGTGTTTGACTTTGGTGAGCGCGATGTGACGCACTGGTTCCCTAGACATATGGCTAAAGGTGCGTGACACTCAATTTCACAAAAAATAAGTGTTTTTCTGTGATTTATAAATTTTTAGTTATTAATCTATTTTTTATAACCTTGTACTAGCGAGACACTGCCGTATTTTTATGTAACTTTATTCATAAAAACTTGTAAATGTATTTATTTTCTTTTTATATGAATGTTTTAGTTGCTATGCTTTGTTTTTTATTGTTTGTTTGTTCGTTTTCTGCCTCTAAATCACTTTGATTGATTTGACTGACTGACTGACATTTCAATAACATTCCAGTCATTCAATATTCATTAGACACACTGTAGTCTTATCAACGTCATCTTATTTGTGCCAGTCAAATAAAAGTATGTCCTGTGGGTGATAGAGGTGAAGTTGGTTTTATATTCACACATTCGGATTTCTCCTTAATAATATATTTTCATTAAATTATTCTTTGCAAATTCTTAATAGGGAAATTATGTTAGCAGCCAATGACTATTACAGTACAAAATTGTTTACAGTCAAATAAATAGTGCTAATGTTGTTTTGAAGTCATACTTGCATGCAATTTTAGACCGAATATTCATAGGCAGTAGGCACCACCATGTCAGAAGTTGTCACTGTTCAAAAATGAACATATGTGGTATTATAAAGCCACCTTTACCTTAATCTGTGGGTGTTTGAATATATCATGTCGTAAAAATTATGTAGTTCTCAACATTTCATCAAAGTTGTCAAACTGTTCAACAACACTGATTCTAGTCTTAGGAAAACTTTTTTTTTAATCCAAATTTTTGATTATCGTGAACTATTAAAAGGTCCATTTCAAACCTTGAAGGTCAAGTTAATTCATATTTTTTACATTTTATTTGTTATTGCTTTTCTTATGAACATGAGCTTTGGCAATGCAGAGACTATGTTTTAGACTGGCTGCTCTTGTTTCTTTTAACTGTATTTAGAATATGAGGTTAGTTATTCATTGTTACTCTTATAATAGCAATTAATATAACAGAAAATGTTATGTAAAGCACATTAGTGTCTTGCTTTTCATTTCATTTTACACCATGGAAATTCAGCTTTTTTTCTCAGTAAATGTCTGGAAATTTGACATTTGGCTGAAAGTGGGATCCATATATGTATAATTAATCATGTCTTTCCACTTTGTCATGCAGAAATAGCTCACCATTGTGACTTTCTCCTTTTAGGACTCAAGCAGATGAGAGCCAATCTAAGAAATGTTGACTGCATTATTGAGATCCACGATGCTAGAATATCCTTTTTTAATGGAAGAAATCTTACAATTCTAAATGATTAAATCCCAATGTTTTTCTTTAACTGGCCAACATACCCTTTTCAGGAAGAAATTCCTCATTTCAGGAGAGTCTTGATGTCCGGCCACACTTACTTGTACTGAACAAGATGGATGTGGCAGACATATCGAAAAAGCAGGTGTCATCATTATCTAATGTGTTTCATTATGAACTTAAATTTATTCATAAATGAAAGCACCAAATGTACTTTTATACTGTGCTGAAAGTGAATTTAACAGTTTTTTTTTATCGTCCCCAGAGTATTCTAAAGCAGTTTGAGAGAGAGGGTGTGAAAAATGTTTTATTTACAGACTGTTTAAGACAACATGATGAGAATGTAAAAAAGGTGAGCGGCGTCAGACATTACATCACTTATTTCTAAACAAAGCTCTACTGAAGAACCTGGCACATTTTCATTTTAAGCATCCTGTCATTCGCTGTCTGATGTTCCAGATTGTTCCTCTCGTGTCGAAGCTGATAGAAAGTACATCACGTTTTCACAGGGAAGAGGTGAGTTTGAATTGTTTTAGTAGTGTACATTTGGATACAAAGTTTTCTGACTTTCTCTTTCATCTATGTGCAGGAAAGATGTTACTGCCTGATGGTCATTGGTGTGCCAAATGTGGGAAAATCATCACTGATTAATGCTTTAAGGAGGACATATTTGAAAAAAGGTATTAAATGTATGCTTTAGAAATATGCTGACAATAATTCCTATACCCACAGAAGACCTAAGCATTGATTATTTTTATTACCATCAGGCAAAGCTTCAAAAGTCGGAGCTGAACCAGGCATTACAAAGGCTGTCCTGACTAAAATTCAGGTATTAATTATAATGAGTTTGTTGATTAATTTGGGTTGTTTTTGTCTAGGGCTGGGAGGTATGATGATAGATATCGTTACTGCGGAATAAAATGAGAACTATAAAAGATTTATTCTGTATATATCGTGAAACGTAAATAAGTGGGCATGGCCAACGCACATTCAGCAATGGGCTATATGCACAGCTAGTGTTTTTAGCCATTGATAAACTTCCGGTGAAAGCTTAATGTGACTATTGTCAATTTCATTAGGTTCCTTTTACAGCATGGATGTTGTAATGAAATTATAATACATTCAATTCCAATTCATCTTTATTTGTATTGCGTTTATACAATGTAGATCGTGTCAAAGCAGCTTCGCATAGAAGATTATAGTGAATTGAAACAGTGTCAGTTCAGTTTTCAGAGTTTAAGTTCAATTTAGTTCAGTTCAGGTCAGTGTGGTTTAATATTCACTGAGAGTCCAAAAACTGAAGAGCAAATCCATCAATGTGCAGCTCTACTAGTTCCATACCATGCAAGCCAAGGGCATTCATTTAGTTGTTCAAGTGTAAAACGAGATCAAAGAGCATGTAATAATCAATATTATCATCAGGATCAGCAAGCGAGCACAGAAACTCCATTGAAAATACTGGTGTAAAAAAAGGTCATATTTTAAAGAAATGGCAGGGAAATTTGTTAATTTTATGTTATGCTTCTTGTCTAGTCTGAGACCCACTTAATATTGTATATCTATCAGGCAGTGAAGTTCACTAATTTCTTTTAAAAAATCAGAGCTTAAATGTGGCAATTTTATAATGGATAGACTATTATAGATAGAGTTCACCGGAAGCTCTGAGGCTGGCTGGCTAAAAATTAAAAGTCTGTGTGCATATACCTTATTGTTCATCACTTGGTTTCAATATTTATACAATAACTATAATTGTTTATATTTTTGTATATTTGAGAAAAATCATCTTTTTGTTTCCTTAAAGTGTTTACATATTTAAAATTTTATATTTAAAGGTGCAGTAGGTGACTGTCTTTAATAAAATTTTTAGTTGTGCTGGTTGAAAGTCTCTTCACAGTACAATAGTACTGATTAAAGTAAACGATCTAAATGTATTTAAATGTATTTTTATATCCTGGTAAGGCATTAAACAAAAAAAATGTTCATCCAATAAATATTGTCAGGCCGACATCTCCCATAATTCCTTTAAGTAGCCCAAACTGTCTGTCAACAAATGTAGATTTGGGCTTCTGCACGCTTCTGTTTTAGCGTGTGCACACCTGCATGCGCACCGCACCATCACATGCATACGAGACAGTCACAGTCGTGGTAAAATCAAATGCTGGATTGAAACTTTTTTAAATCCCGAATCAATATTGAAGTTACTTTTGCACGCTAGAGGAAGGACGACACCATGGCTGAAGTATTTCTATTAGACAGGTAATGTTCTGTTTTAAAAGTATTTTAGTCCCCCTCCAAAGCTGATGTAGATTGTGTTGTGTTATGAAGGGTTATATGCACAGACATGTTGTTCAACCACTTAAATCTAAGAATGATTGTAGTGACTATTTTTAGTTTCATAAGGTCCTTTTACAGCATCGATTTAGATTTAAAACACCAGTAAATACTACATAGAAGTTGCTTTTTTATATTCACATTGGTTTATTTTAGAACAATGACAGTCTCCTGATACTGTTTACCATGCTACTCTGAATATTCACTTTGATATAGCATGTAAGTGTAGCTTGGTAATAAGTGAAATTCCTGCATGTCGCCGGCCAACCACTTACTACATTTCTAACTGGTGAATGACTTGACCTAGTGGGTTATATGCTCTCATGTTGCGGTTCGCTCATTCGCAATTTCAGAAGACGTATCTGTGAAACGCAAAACACTACCCCCACCCCCTTGCCGTCCAAAGATAATATGCTGACCGGAAAGCATTTTGGCAGACCACCTACTGCACCTTTAAGTAATATTTTCCTGTTACTTACTTAGGATATTTTTTGTGTCTGTGAGAAGATTTTACTTGTGATTTATTTTTGAATTTTTTTTTTTTTATTTAAAGTCATATTTTGTTTACTATATTTATAAGGTTAAAATAGTACACAAAATAATCAAATAAGATCAAATCCTTTTGTTAAATATTTAAGCTTATGTATTATATAAAGCCCTTTTTTCTATTTTCTGGATTGTACCACCCAGCACTATTTTTGTCATATAACATTAAATTGATTTATGTTTTGCTAGGTCTGTGAGAGACCCATAATTCATTTACTGGACACACCTGGAGTTCTTCCACCTAGAATAGAAAACATAGAGACGGGAATGAAACTTGCTTTATGTGGTAAGTCTACCTTAGTGTCTTTGTTGCAATAATCCTAATTGTGAGGTGGTCCAATGTTTGTGCTTTTTAAACAGGTACGGTTTTGGACCATTTAGTTGGTGAGGATGTCATTGCAGATTTTCTGCTTTTTTCATTGAACAGACTAGAAAGATTTAGGTATGTATAATGGAGTTGTGAGCAGTAAATAATTATTTGATGATGTTGTGTGGCATAGTACTGCTTCACGAACAGAACAGAAATCCATAATGATTGTGACAATTTCTCCTGTAGTTATGTAGAGAAGTACAGTCTTGAAGAGCCTTGTGATGATATTCAACATGTACTGAAGTGTATAGCAGTGAAACTTGGCAAGACCAGACGTGTAAAGGCCATCACTGGTGTTGGTGAGTAGATTCAGTCTGGTCGCTTCGTTTTCATTTCAGTAATTTCACATAATTAATAAATAAAGCGAACTTTAATTTCATAAAGTGCCTACATTATGCTTTTTTAGAAGGTCGTCATTTTACATAAGAAAAGGGAGGATCTCCTTTTTCAAAAAATTTGATAGAACCTTAATGTAAAGAGTTATTATTAATATTTCGGTCTGCACCACAAGCTCCATTTTTTTTAAAAATGTGGAAATCACAGATTGCTATGTGGTTGCCATTGGTAAAGTTCACCTATGATAAACATCACAAATCTGACAAATTCTGGTTGATATGGTCTCCTCATCAACAGCTCTCGTGATGTCTATACAGTACTGTTTGTGATATTCTTTCAGTCTTACTTCTGAAAACTGCTCTAAAACAACGTGATCATTTTGATTGATCATGTTTTTAAAATGTTATTTCCTTTAACTTTTACTTCTAGAATTTTTTTAAGTTTTAAGCACTTTGTAACAGTATATGATACAACACGGGTAATGTTATCTGATACTATGGGCAAACAATAAAAGAAAAAGTACTATATAAAATAAATAAAATATACATACATATATTATACAACAGGGGTGTCCAAACTCGGTCCTGGAGGGCCGGTGTCCTGCAAATTTTGATTCCAACCCCAATTAAACACACCTAAACCAGCTAATCAAGCTCTTTCTAGGTGTACTAGAAACTTCCAGGCAGGTGTGGTAAATGAAGTTGTAGCTAAACTGTGCAGGACACCGGCCCTCCAGAACCTAGTTTGGACAGCCCTGTTATACAGCATATGCATATAGAAGATAAAATACACAGTACTGTAAAATAAACCATCCATAAAGCAGTCTATAATGTACAAATAATAATTTAACTTTTTTTAGGTTAAAGTAAAAAAAAAACTTCGAAAAATTTTGTTTTAGTCAATTTAATTTTCCTTTAATTCTTCCCAAGGATTTACTCTGTTATCTGCTCTGACCTCTAATCTGATTAGTCAGATGAACCGACCTGTTTTGATCGGTCTACCATTTACAGCATGTCATTGTTAGCACATCTGAATTTGGAATTATTGCTGACTTACGTATTTCTACATTTTTCATACACTTTGATCTTTAAAACTTTGCAGACATTTTACATACAAACTGATATATTACAATCTTCCAGGTAATATGCAAAATATTAGATCGTAATAGGGGGGAAAACTGTGTTAAACCACAGCTTATGGAATGTATTTAACCAATGATGAATCCACCCTTTAGGCAACATCACGGTGCAGTTGCCAGACTACAGTGCAGCAGCCTATGATTTCATCAGAGCGTTCCGGAAAGGAGAACTTGGAAAAGTAATGCTCGACTAATCAAATGTTTAATAGCAGATTGGTAATTATTATTGCTTTGAAAGCTTGACCTTCAGTCAAGACTGAACACTTGAGAAGCACTTAATACTTTTGATGTTTTAATTAAAAGGTTGTGCGCATGGTATCTTTGACACATCTTTGCTTTTATTGTGTAGTTATTAGAAAAAGTGCATTGAATATATTCTTTTTTGATTACTGCATAAGTTACAATAAATTATTCAGTTTCAATTGAACAGCTTTGATATCTTGTGAGCACACAAAGATTACAACCAAACTGGAACTGGCAACACAAAAATACTTCATTTGACTCTTTTTCTTTCACAGTTCTCATTCATATTACTATATGGAATACTTGGCACGTGTTTGCTTTTATTTCTAAAATTATATCTTGAATATATCTAACGGCTGGCAAACAGAACATTTATAGTGTTTCTCTCTCTCTAAATATACAGTATATATACTAAAACATTTAATTTCACAGCTTATTAAACACTTAATACATACAGTATTCACATTAGTTTACAGGTTATCAAAATTCCCTACTAGAGAAATACAAAATTGTTTTAATACATCAAAGTATGACTAAAGTAGGAATTTATAAACAGGACATTTACACACCTCCGCAGTGGAAGTACAGGTACAGAAAGACATACAGTGTTTTTTTTTTTTTATCATCTAAATGTGTTACAGCAACAAAATATTTTAAATATAACAGACAAAGATTCATATAAAATGTTTGTTTGTGTAAATCTCAAAGACAGTGGTGCTTCTTCAGCAGTAACACAGTATTTTTGCCATCCAGGACGAGATGTAACCAGCATAATTCAAGCAGACTATAGGTTTATAGTTACTAATGCTCCTGTTGAAGCGAACTAAGCAGTCTAACCCTTCCGATCCTATTTCTTAAATGTCTACTTAACTAAACAGAGGATTTTTAATCTTTCGTTTGTCTTCGAGTGCAACAAAGTACACATTTTTAAACATGGGTGTTGCACAGTAACATATATAAGCAGCTTATTAAGCTGTTTGCCTCAAGGGGCAAAGTGCATCATGTAGTTTATTGGTAAAAGCAGAGCTGAAAGTCTGGTGATGGTGGAGTCGTGCACTGTTGTGCCTGATGTCCTGGCGAGGTAAAGCTCCCAGTTTGTTCTGTTACTGTAATAGTCATCTCCACGTTCTGAGCTGTCGTCCGGGCGACGCTGAGCTGATGCGTACCACCCTCCAGCTCCGAGTGCCACTGCTGCTCCAGCTGCCGCAGCCCCTGCGACCCGTACAGCGGGGGAGCCTCTTGCGCGGGACGTCCGGCCACCTCGAGCAGTGCCCCGTGCTGAACCCCTGGCACCTCCTCTGCCACCCTTGGACATCACCTGATCGCACAGGAAAGCTGATAGCAGGAGAAATATACAGCAGGTGGCGACTGCCCTGTTCATTCTGGATCACCCTGGGTTTGGAAGAAAAGTGTGGAGATGATGATGAACGCTCAAAATCCACACTAAAACAATAGTTACAGTGTATTAGTTCTTACGCAGCAGATGAACATATCCGCCATCTGCTGCTTTAAATGTTAATGTTAAATAAGGATTAATTCTAACCACTGTGTTCAAATGTGTTTTGAAGGTTCCTTAGAATGAAAATAGGCATATCTGAAAAATAAGAGTTCCTTGTACTTATGTAAATCTTGAGAGTGTAAAAAAAAGAGGTCAGTTGGAATAACTGTGCACACGGGATCATTAAAATGCATGCTGTGTTAGATTGGCTTTAATGTTTCCTAGTGAGATTACATTTTCTCTCTTATTTTTAAGTTTATCTAAGCGTGCATTATGCCTACTTCTAAGGCTTTAATTTTGAAAATTAGACTGTTTTTAACTTGAAGAGTAAAGGCTTATTTAAACTTATGCGTCAAGCGCACGGGCCGCACGCGTATGGTCTGGTGCAGCCTTCATCCGGTCACATAGCCATGGCTGACACCGATGCTGATGCGCACCTCACAAAAAAAAAAATCCAACCACACGTTGCAACCATGTAGCGCAAGCTCTGTAATTGGTTGACTGATGAACAGGGGCATTGGTGAGAGCTGCAAGCCCGATAGAGCGAGTTGTTTACAAATGTCGAGTTGGAATTTTTTTTGTGTTTACCTCATGATTAAAGTTGTTGCACATCCACCAGTTCCCACCTCCGAATGAGTGTGTTTTAGCTACTTGTAGCAATCAGAATACAACAAAAAACACTCGCGAAGTTACTCAAGACAGAGGAACATAAAATCCTACTGCCATCTAGCATTTGCACAACTACACGCGAGGCTTACGTCACAGGTCATACCGTCATGTCACAGTACATTCATTCATTTTCTTGTCGGCTTAGTCACTTTATTAATCCAGGGTCACCACAGCGGAATGAACTGCCAACTTATCCAGCAAGTTTTTACCCAGCGGATGCCCTTCCAGTTGCAACCCATCTCTGGGAAACATACACACACACACACACACAATTTAGCCTACCCAATTCACCTGTACCGCATGTCTTTGGACTGTGGGGGAGACCTGAGCATGCGAACGGGGGAGAAGATGCAAACTACACACAGAAACGGCAACTGAGCCGAGGTTTGAACCAGCGACCAAGCGACCTTCTTGCTGTGAGGCGACAGCACTACCTACTGCGCCACTGGTCACACCGATCACTCGACACAAAAGTATAAAAAAGCCTTAGCAGTTCTGTGAGAGGCCACCATGCTTCAATCTCATATGTTTACAGCTTGTCAGAATGCAAAATGCAGGATATATGGATTGTAAATGTATGCAGTGCTACCTTAAGGATTCACATAGTCAGTTTTAAAGATTAGTTTAACATGTTTATTATGAAATTTGCTGCATACGTTTGTAATTAGGAAACAATCCACTGCTAAATATGCATGTATGCATCATATCATATCACTCAGTGTTTACTGTGTTTCTTTCTCAAAGGAATGGATGGCAATAAACATCAAAAACTCAACTATTTATGTAGAGGCTGATATTAGTTCCTGCCTGTGTTTTATTTATGTTAAAACTAAAACGTACACTGTAAAACCCTAAAAGTTAAGGTAACTTAAACTATTTGAGGAAACCGATTGCAACAAAAAAAATTTTAGTTCAAAAACTAATCCTAATGAGTACTCTGAACTTAATTCATTTGAGTAAATAAAGCAGTTTGAGCACAGTAAAACCCAATAAATGAAGAGAACTCAAACCAACTGAGTACTGTAAAACCCAATAAGTTAAGGCAACTCAAACCATTTAAGGAAACGAATTGCTACACACCATTTTAGTTAAAAAAATAATAATCTATACTGTGAACTTACTCCATTTAGGTTGGAGTAATGAGATATTTAATTAACTCATTACCTTCAACACTGAGTTCAAAACTCTTTTCAATTGAGTAGAATTCAGTAAATTTGAGTAAACTACACTCATTTTGTTTAATAAAGTTGACGGGTTTTACAGTGAATGTCAATACATTCGTTCTATGGCACCTTTAACTACTTATCACTCTTAATTTTCTTCTGTGTTTATTTTGTTGTTGAGTGGAATGCACATATTTACATATATGCTGGAACATGTAGCTGCATTCTGGGCGGCACTGGGTTGTTTGTGACTAGTATAACTTTATTTTACATCATTCTTTTTACCCCTAAGAAAAGAATGAAAAATAACTTTACTTCACTAAAACTCAATTTTACCAAAACAATCACCACTGTGACCCCTGTTTGTATCTGTATACTTTGAAAAAATATTTTTAAAACACATTTACATTTTATAAATGTCAATGCTATGGGTTTTGGTGTCAAAAAGGTCAAGAACAACACCATAAGGCCAAAGTTAGAAATCTCTAAAAAGTATTTGGGGTATTTGGTTGTCAGATGTTGTGAACCAGATGCATAGTTTAAGTGATGAATCACAATGTCAAAAACGTTTGTCATTTTTAGTGAAGAAAAAAACAGTTTCTGTTAACTTTGATTCACCTTATCATAACAATGTAATTTTATTGTAAAATATAATTTATTTCTATACTGAATTCCTTGTGCAATCTATATAATTTATTTAAACTATTATCATTGAATGTGTTATGGGCATGTTTTACATTTTATTTTGTAAGTTTTCTAAACATATATTGCATGTGTGTGTGTGTTTTGTATCTAAGGGTGTTTTCTGTGTGTATATTCTTGCCATTTATGAATATAGTTTTTTTTTTTTTTTTTTTTTTTTTTTAAATAGTTTCATTTATTGATTTTGCTTCCAAAATACTAACTGGTTAAAAAATAATTGTGAATTTACAAAGGAAAATAGAATCTTCCAAAATCACTTCAGATGGTTTTATAGTATGTATGTGCTCACATAAAAAGAATGACATCCATGGATGGGTGAATGAACACAAGTAACGCCCAAAAATATCAATTCTGTTGTCATTTACTCCACTTATTACTGAATTTCTTTCAAATTCAAGATATTTTAAGAAATGCTGGTAATAAAACAGTTGATATAATTCATATTTTCTATTTATTAACATTTTTTTTCAATAGAGGTAATGGCTGACTGTAAACAACATTCTTCAAAACCCTTTTATATTCAGTATGAGAAACTATACTTTGATTAACTTGGGTGCAGGTAAGTAATTTTTTATTTTTTGGATGAACTAATGGCCAAGCATTTGGGATAATTGTTTAACATTTAAAATTTTATTTGAGTTTTGGTATATTATTCCTGTTCGTATTGCTTTTTAAAACATAATTCCATCCTTTTACATATAAGTAGGTTATCATAAAACAATAAACTGTCAGTTGCTAATAATGAGCTAATATTCCTATTAAATAGGTCTTAATATCTTTGTCTTAAATATGATATGGTTGTGTTTAATGAAGCGAGGTAATCTGGCTTTTCTCCAACTGGGTCAAGAAATACGGTCATTTACAGTCTACAATAACTGATATTGAGATCAGAAGAGTATATTTTCCTAAAACTGTATCACTGAAGACAATCCATATCCAGAATAATGCGATTTGTGCAACATCTTTCGCCTGGTCACATTTAAAATGGTCACTATATCAATAATTCATTTCGTATTAAGAACACGACAATGTAACCAATTAAACAGTAACCATGGGCAGTCTGTGAGAATATCTTAGACCGATATGTTTGATTAAAAGAAATTACATCAATTCTTACAGACGGGACAAATGCTAACGACGTCGACTGATGTTCACAAACAAGGCGTTTCAAGTCTCGCGTCGTGGTCTTTGTTGTAGTATGTGTGTTATCAAATGTATGCTACACCTCCGCAACAACCCGTCATTCTGCATGCTCATTAATTTAAATCCTTTTATCTTCAGCCATATCGAGGTACTTACCTCCGTTTGTGTCCGTGTCCACAGAATATCCCACGATATCTCACTATCATGTGTGAGATCAAATAAAATGCACGCGTTATATAAGGCAGCACACAGCTCGTAGGCTATGTGAGCTGCTGCTGGAGATGAATTAAAACATGGCAGGTGTATGATCATCAGGTCTGGAAAATGCAGTGTTTAGAATAACAGCTTCCATCGTTTTATTGTCTAAATGCAGTTTTCAAAACGGATTTATTTACGTAGCCTAGATTATAATAGGCTTCATAATACGTTAAATCAATCTACGGACATAAATTGACAGTATCTATTCTCGCGTAAATAATTAGGGTTAAGGCTTGAAGAAGTTTAATAGTCTGGAATGGTCCAGGTAAAACCAAAGACCATGCAGTTTTGAATACATTCAATTAAAATTTAGAACGATAATCGTCTGCGCCTATAGGTGAATAATTTATGCTTAGTTTAAATCCATCTTTTGAGACAAACATAGCAGAATAATTGTAGCCTATAAATGCACCATTTGGTCTTTTCCAAAGCTATCTAATAATACATTCAGTCTACTAAATTAGAAATGTAAAAATACACACAGTGACTTGTTTTAAGCAAAGATTGCATGCATTTAGCTTGATGAAGTCAAGAATAGAATAGAATAAGTAGAACAGAATAGAGTAAACAGAAAAGAATAAACAAAATTAAATAGAATAAGCAGAAAAGAATAAACAGAATGGAATAGAATAAAATAAAACAGAACAGAATTGACTAAAATCGAACAGAATAGAATAAAATAGAACAGAACTGAATAAGAAACAGAATAGAATGAAATAGAACAGAATAGAATTAACAGAACAGACTAATATATAATATAGTAAGCAGACTAGAATAAAATAGAACAAAATAAAATAAACAGATTAAAATAAAATAAAACACACTTCAATAAACAACATAATAACATAGAACAGAATAGAATAAAATAGAACAATAGAATAAACAACAGAATAGAATAAACAGAACAGAATAAAATAGAATAGAATAAACAGAACATAATAGAATAAACGAAACAGAATAATAGAGAATACAATAAACAGAATATAATAAAATATAACAGAATAGAATCAACAGAATATAATATAGAATGAAATAAAACAATAGAATAAACAACATAATGACAGAATAACAGAGTAGAATAACATAGAATAGAACAGAATAGAATAAAATAGAACAGAAAAAAATATAAACGTTTTCAATTATCTGTCATATTGCTTTTATTGTTACATTAGAATACAGACAAAAACAATGCTGCTGGTGAAACATTTGATTAGCTTTTGACAAATAACTAAACAAACTGGACTCTACTTCTGTATCAACATGTGTAAATCCAAATATAATCCTGCTTCTATTTCAGAAATCCGTACTTGTTACACCATGCTCCAGTAGACCCTTTATAAATTATTTTTAAAAGGTGAATCTGACTGGAAATTGTATCATTCAGAAATGTAATGTCTAATCAACTGTAAGAACTAATAAGCTCACCTGCTACATCTAATATGCTAATATTTATTAGTACTGTTATATTAGTATAATATTTAGAAAGTTTAGGGTCAGTAAGAGTTTTATAAAATAAAATATTTATTAAGGAAGGATGGGCTCATTTGTAAAAGTAAACAAAAATGAAACACTTAAAATTAGACAATTGTCTTAAGCAACAAACAGTAATGATTACTAAAACATCATGTGACAATGCAGACTGGAACATCACGGAAATTTCATTTTAAAATATATTAAAATATTTGGAATTGCACTAAAATATCACACCTTTGTATTACTTTCATGCTTTGACCAGCAGGTGGCGCCACAGTTACTCTTCACCCTGACCCAGATCACAGTGCTTTCATAGAATTAAACAAGTTTTGCTTTATGTTACGACTTGTATTATAATATTAATAATTATTTAGTCGTGGAAAACAACAAAAAGACAAATTATATGTTACAAAATAACCCACAATCTTTTACTAAATTACTAAAATATTAAATCTACAATGCAAATGTCTACAGCAATTAAAGGAATTGTCACATAGTCGCAAAAATGGAAATTCTGCCATCATTTACTCCTCATCCATTACAGCCATATCACCCTGCAGCCCAAGACCAGTTACTCACTGAAGCTAAGCAGGGCTGAGCCTGGTCAGTATCTCGATGGGAGAACACATGGGAAAATTAGGTTGCTGTTGGAAGTGGTGTTAGTGAGGCCAGCAGGTAAAGTGAAGTGCCCCAGATGAGTAAAGGGGACACTCTACTGACAGTGAGATGTTAAACTGAGATCATTAAAAAATCCCACTGCACTTCTTCGAAAGAGTAGGGGTCTGGCCAAATTCCTTTCATCGGCCCTCACCCATCATGGCCTCCTAATCATCCCAATCCACTGAGTTAGCTGTATTACTATCTGCTCACTCCATCAATAGCTGGTGTGTGGTGAGCGCACTGGCGCTGTTGTCCTGTGGCTGCCGTCGCATCATCCAAGTAGATGCTATAAAAATACACATTGAATTACACATGTTCCAAACCTGTCTGAGATGTTTTGAAGAATGTTGAGGAAAAAACAGCCATTGACTTCCATGGCATTTTTCCTACTATGGATGTAAATGGCTGAATTTTCCAATTATTCTTCAGAACTTCTTGAGTTGTGTTCACAGGAGAAAATCATAAAAGTTTAGAACAGGGGTCTCAAACTCAATTTACCTGGGGGCCGCAGGAGGCAAAGTCTGGGTGAGGCTGGGCCGCATAAGGGATTTCACACAAAAAAGTCCTCAAATGTCATTATTAACAGTTTTAATTATTTCTTCTGAACATTAAGTGTCCTGAACATTAATAGAACATTGAGTGAAGATTATGAACAGTTCTTCTGAACATGGCATCTTTTTCCAACTCCTTGTTGCCAGAGACTTGACAGCGCTTCTTCTCACAAATCTGAACCACATTTGGCTTTAGAGCGGAAGCAGTTGAGACCCTCAGTATGGCTTGAAGATGATCATCATTAAGTCTAGACCTGTACTTTGACTTATTGAAGTTCAAGGTGGAGAATAACTTCTCACACAAATATGTGCTCCCAAAAAGGCCAAGTCCTTGGGAAAAAAGTGGGGGAACTCACTCAAAACTTCCATTCCCTCACCTAAAAAAAGGCGTATATATGTATAAATAAAACACCCCCACCCCACTCCAGTCACATCAGTCTGTACCAGTCTGTAATGTATCTACCTATAATATATATAAGATGCAGGCTGTAGCTAGGTAGCTAAGTGGCAGGCAGGGGCGGGAACAGCTTACCTTGGTTCTGGCCGGCGTGAGTTCCCTCCTACTTCCCGCCCGTCACAGCGTCTAACTAAGGGGCGGGGTGCATGGTGACGTCACCGGCATCCCCGCCCCTTTGTTTACACGGCGGGCGGGGAATGCCGGTGACCGATGTGTACGGATAGAATCAGCGGAGCGGGGAGCGCTCTCTCTCCCCGCTCCGCTGATTCTGTCAATGTACAGCGGTCGGCGCGGGCCACAAAATATTGCACTGAGGGCCGCAAATGGCCCGCGGGCCGCGAGTTTGAGACCCCTGGTTTAGAACCACTTGAGTAAGTGTGAGTAAATGATGAGGAACGTTTCATTTTTGGGTGAGCTGTCCTTTTAAAGTGCAGAATTCAAAATGAAAGGAAGACTAGATTTTTCTGACATGTATGACTGTTGCTGTTGGCTAAGTAAGTTCTAAAACATCCCGCATTTGGAATCTGTCCTATATGGAATCTTGCTTGGCAGTCAAATTCAATTCTCGAGAGTATTTGGGATATAAATCTTTCTATTGAATATGTCTACATGTCTCAATTAGGTCCTTTAGCCCAGTAATGCCCAAACACATTTTTTGAGTGACCCCAAGACTGCACAATTCGAATCTCTCGACTAGCTGTAATTTCAAAATGACGTCTGATGTACAACATTGAGCTGTTTACATCCTCAGGCTTGGAATGATCTGTTCATAGGATAGCCATACGTGGCATCTCAGTATATCTGCAATGGTCAGGTAGTACAAGTTACACCTCCCAATTTATAAGTTCTACAAGGACTTAAACACTTTTTACAAGTTAGAAACTAGTAATGCCTGTAATTACAGCACTGCGTGACTCCATCTTAGGAGTCTCTACTAATGAGCTAGTGAAAATCAGCAAAATGTGCTGCATTGGGGTTATTCTAGAAACGTGGTTTAATCTACTGCACCCGTGGTACCGGAACAGCAAGCAGGGTGGCGTAGGGATCCCAAAAACCCCTTTTTTCTCTTCTGAATGGATCCTGAGCTGTGCTGGGATGTTGTCGTGTTTTGCCTTGAAAGTTTTGCAGCTATTCCCTTAGTCTCTTTGATCTGTATCTCCAGATGTTTCTGAATCGCAAGTCCGAGTTCTTCTGGATCAACCGAGGCTCCATACACCTCCCAGGTCATTCCCTCAGCATCCCATTTCACCTCCCTCACTGGAGACTTTTGACTCTTTGACGTCTTCTGCTGGACTAGACACACTTCTGGGAAGACGTGCTGGGGAAGCTCTTTGGAGTCCTGACCCACCTGCACTCCTACATCTCTCAGGTCTTCTTGTGAGGTCATGGTACTCGCATCACTCGTCGTCTTTTCGTCCACCCATTGATGGGCGCCAACTGGACGCAATGGACCAGACCAAGAGCAGTCCATATTGCAGCAGCGGAGGAGTCGATTACCATCCAACCCAGTCTCGCTGACAGAGGAGATGAGCCGAGGAAGAGCAAGCAGGTTGCCTGTTTGTCCTTGGCCCTTGTAGCTCTCATCCATTCCTACCAAGTGTGGAATTAGTTGTGCTGGGGCAGGAATAGGTTGTGGGTGGCAATACGCAGCAAACGTGTCCTTGACAGCTCCATGGTGGAAGTGAGAGTTACAACAAACGGGCTTTTCAAATTTGGGGCAGGTAGACTCTGGAATGACTTCACAGATCTGAATGAAACTGTGTTTGGCTGGTTGAGTTGGGCTGCTCGACCCGCTGCTTCCAGCTCTGATGGAAGTGGTCACCGTGTTGCTTTGTTGAAGTGGCATGGCCTGTTTACACACTAAAGAAGGAAATGACTGCGCACAAACATCCTTCTCTCGTCCTTGGCAAAACGATGCGCCCATTTCACAGTAGCGAGGAGACGCTGCGGCATCTTTAAAAATCTGCAAGCTGTCAGAGTGGCTTCTTTGTATTGATAACAAACTGTGATCATTCAGGTCCTTATGCACCATCAGTGACCCACTACAGTCATGTTTATTCTGATGGCTCATTGGGTGTAAACACACACTGTCGGATACATGGGTCTCAGCAATGCGGTGGGGACTTGCATTGTGTTGATCAATCTGGCAATGGTTTAGGCGCTCTGTTGGGGCTTCACTGGAGCTATTCCTGAGCACATCTTCAGCTTTCAACTCTGATGAACAGCAGTCAGCTGTTACAAGGGGATCTGAGGGGATTGTTCCCACTGGTGGGAATGATATGGTGTGTCCAGCCTCTGCCATCAGATATCTGCTGGAAAAGAAGAGGATGAAAAGATATTTTTAGTTGATTAATTTTTTAAGTTGATTGAAAGTTGTTGTTTTTGGGCTTGTTTTTTAAAAAAACAAAGACAAACTTTTAGTTAGCTTGGATCCATTCAAACCAATCAATTCAAAGGGACAGTAATAAATATTTAGCAACACGATTGTTCTGAAGATTGATAGCCTTGATGTGATGAAGAGACATCTCTTGGATATAAATACTCTGACTAGCATGAACAATTTGAACAGATCTTCTGTAATACTTTTCAATGGATTGGGCTCGATTAATGCTGTTCACAGCAGATCTACACATTTATTTGACAGTATACTGAGAAGGGGAAAGGCTGGTTGAAGTGTCTGTGAGTCTACCACAGTCCTAATTCCACTGGGTTTGATTTCTCACTCTACTGTCCCTAAGTACTGCAATATGCTGTTGCTATTCTTTGAGACAACAGCATAGATACTGTGAAGAACAGTTCCTTTGACTCCGCCCCCTTGTCAAATCAGGGCCAAAACGCGCAAAAACATGAAGTGCAAAGTGAAAACAGCATCGCAAACTTATCAAAATGAGCATTGCAATTGACTGGATGTTTTTTCAAAGGCAATGCTATAAAGAAATTTGTAAAAAAAATGTATATATATATATATATATATATATATATATATATATATATATATATATATATATATATATATATATATATATATATATTTACATTTTTTTTGCAAATGTTTGTATTTATTTTTTGCTCTGCTTGATTTTTATTTGCAGGTTTTTTTCAAATTTCATTTTTATTTCTCATTATTTTTTGTTAGCAAAATTAATATTTATTAAAATAAAATTTTTACTTTGTCATTTTTAGAGTTTTGAATTTATTTATCTATTTTTTTTTGCTCAATACTTTATTTTTTATTTGCAAAACTTTGTTTATTTTGCAAGTATATATGGCCTTAGATTGACTACTAAAGTCATTAAAGTTGGCTGGACTTTCAGTGGTGAACAGAAACTATGTATTACATTTTTGTGTTTTCATTTGCCGCAGTATCAAGAGACAGAAAAAAATCCAACAGTCAAAGAAATTAAGACATTAAATGAATTGCCTCGGCTGCAACAGTGTTAGCAACTTTCATAATTTAATATATTAATCACAAAGTATGAAACATGTGCGTAAAAAAGCTAGATTAACAATGTTAGATTGTTAAATGAACCTTGACATTCAATAAAAAGGTTCCATTATAATGTTTATTTTGTTCTTAGTGCTATGCCATACATGAAACAAATGTGATATAAATTGCACAATCACAGAGATTGTGATATAAATTTCACAATCACAGAGAAATATTACGCAAAACTAAATTAAACTTAAAGCTGTAAAGTAACTGAAAGAGCCTTTCCTTCTAAAACAAACAGCAGTCTATTTTCTCAGTATATTTAGACAGTGTGATGCAACAGCCTCTCATTATTAATTAACTCAAGGCCAAAGTGCGTCTTTCTTCTATTTAATCCAAAAATACCTGACAAGGTGAGAGCTACCTTCAGTGCGTCTGACCCCATCCAAAGACACACACATCAAAAAATGATCACAGACAATTTTCTTTTTTTGAAAAGACATTCTTACCTTGTTTCTCAATCACAGGCGAAGCTTCTATTTACTGTCTTCTCTGGCACGTCGTTACCTGTCCACTCTCTACACTGGTCATCCCAGACTCCCAAGAGTGCAGCGTCAGTCCAGGTCCTTATGAAGGCAGAATCCGTCGTACAGCACTTACCATCACACGTCACCCATCCTGGCCCTCGTCCGCTCCTTCAGCATCCCCACTCCAGCAATAAAAAAGATGGAGGGAGCTTCGGGATTATACTCGTCTTTCATCTGATTACAAACCAGCCTCAGTCACATCTTCAAATCCCTAGGCAGGAGGGTATGTGTGTGAGAGAGA